>NW_020864267.1:123444-142984 GCF_003713205.1 Coffea eugenioides
GCTCAGAAATTAAAAGAGGTCACTCGAAAAATCCAATGAGATATCTTTTCTCCTTCACTGTATAATTCATATTAGCCCAAAATAAAAACAGTCACATTGATTGGTAAATTGCAAATGGGGGCAATCTTGGCTTGAGAAATGTCCACTGTGTCTAATTATATTCAATTCACATCTCAGTGAAAGCAAAAATGTGCATTATTCTTGTTTGTTTTGAAATTTTGGAATGATATTTCGAGCGTTCGTTTCTCTGCCCATACAGATTTTATCATTTGCTCTCCCATTTGAGCCTTTACAAGAATAATTTTGTTTCAAATAAGTGCCTTAATGATCACATACCCCTGCATTGGAAAATTTTTCAATATCAAAAGGAATGGATTCTCAATGCAGCCATTCTTACTTTGGTTGTCATTGAAGCGTAGAATTGATGCTTTGGCCATCGTTTCTACAACCTAAACACATTTATCCCTTGCATCTCATTTGAGTTAAAAGGGTGGTTCTTTTTCAAAGCACTCATGATCGCACCCCACATTGGGGAAGGAGATTGAAAAATTTTGCAAAAAAGGGGGGAGAAAAATGCTAAAATTAAAAAAGGAGAGGAAATTGCAAATTGGGGAAATTTTGGTTCTACCTTTAATCTGGGCCTCAATTTTGAAAAAAGAGAGAGAAGAAAGGAAAAGAAAGAGTATCCAGCAAATCGCCTATGCTTCGCAGATATGGATGAATGGGAGTCATCCTCAGCTAATTAATTCAGGTACATGCAAAAAAAAAATTTTCGCATTTTTCCTTTCAGAGTTAATGTAAGGAACGGAACGAAAAGTCAGGCCCTCTTCTTTTTCAGTCAAACATTCTATCCCTAATTATCCCTTTTGAGCTTTCAGAATAAGATACTTCGTTTGGCAACCCCTGAGAATCGCAAACCCTACACTGGGACAGGTTTGAGTTGAAAAGGAACGAAGAGTCCTAAGAGGTGAAAAGTGATAAAGAGACAAAATCAACGAAAAAAAGAGAAGAGAACCTCGATTGAGCATAAATTGGGGCAAATTTTTGAAAGAGTTCAAAAGAATGGCAGAAGACTGGAAAAAAAAGAACAGAATGAAAGAGAAAAGAGTCTCAATTGAGAATAAACTGGGGCAAATTCTGATTTAACCCTAAAATAGAGTTGGCGTAATAATGCGATTTCAGGTCATTTAAACCACTTTTGAAATCTGCCTTCAAGCCTTAACTTTTCTAAACACCCCACCAGACCCCATTACAAAAGCCGAAAGTCCTGACTTCCGTTCTTTGTAATATCTCTGTTAAGAAACTTTCTAATTAATTGGCAAGTGATGTGCATATACTGATGCTAGGAAATTGTTTAGATGTATTTCTGAATTGATTAGCTGTGAAGTTGACATTACTCATCATCTGAAAATCCGCCAGGGCACCTTTTGAAAAGAAAAGAAAAGGAAAAAGCAAAAATAAATGCAAAGGAAATGAAAAGATTTGATGGGGAAGTCCCCAAATCTAAGATCTTTGAGTTCAAAATAGGGGCAATTTTGAAAAAATGCGATCTTCGGTGCAATGTCCTTGGAAGTCTTACTCTTGAACTATCGTTTTCAAGCCACATTACAAGCTCACAAAGTCCATCGCTGATTTATCCTTTATGACAACCCAAAGTGAGGATTATGCTCATAAGGAACCTATCAATCACTCATGATCATAAGGCCGTAACCAGTTTTCACATGTTTAGCTATCGTTTCTGCCCATACGTTGCAAGGTTAAAACTTATACGTTGACTAAGTTTTCTTAAGAAATGAGCGTGACAAACTATTTGCTTTCACTAAGATGTGATATTGAATGGATTGCCTACAACTGGGGCACAAGAACAAGACAAATATTGATTTCTCATTTTCTTTAGCCACCTCAAAGTCAGAAATAAGATCACTTGATTGGTCCTGAAAGACGAGTTAACAAGAAGTGGTGACCCATTACTCTAAGCATCGATACTAAGATGAGGAAGAAATCTTCTGTAATTTGGTATTATTTCGAGAAATTCATCATGAAATTTTCTGTTAGAAAACATAGTTTCTTACAGTGTTCAAATAAATGGAAAGTCTTCCAAACAAAATTTTGCAATTAAATGGGTCCACACTGGGACAAATTTTCATTTAAGAGATTTTGCAAAATGGGCCCATACTGGGGCAAATTTTTATTATGAGATTTCGTAAAATGAGCCCACACTGGGGCAAATTTTTTGTAAAACATTTGAGGTTTTCGTCCAAGAATCAAATAATACATTTTTCAAATCAATCACGCTGCTCTTTTCATGAAATTTAAGTGCATGTCATACTTTGGTAAGCCCCCTGTGCAGGTATTCATGGCTGAAATTGACGAAAGAGCATCTGGTGATGTGGAAGGCCGATGCCGAAGAAAGAGAAGAAAGAAGGAAAATGGCCCTACACTGGGGCAAATTATTTTTGAAAAAGATTCTCTCGAAAATATTTAAAAAAAATATTTCATAAAAAAAATTCCAAAAAAAGTTCAAAAAAATCCAAAAAAAAAGCAAACAAATTAGAAAATACAAAAAATCAAAAATCAAAAGTCAGAAAAATCAGGAAAAATCAAAAATCAAAAAATCAAATTCAATTTCTTGTTTCTTGAAAAATCAAATTGAATTCTTGTTGGCGATGTTTCAGCGTCCGCCGCGCTCCCTTCTATCTTCCCCTTTTGACAATCACACTTAATTTTTGGGGCTACTTTTACGGCAGGCTCGGGTGCTATCCCACTGACCGATTCTTACAGCAGGCTCGGGTGTAATCCCACTGACCGATTCTCAAGGCAGGCTTGGGTTTAATCCCACTGACCAATTTGTCAAAGGCAGGCTCGGGTGTAATCCCACTGACCGATTATCAAGGCAGGATCGGGTTTAATCCCACTGACCAATTTTCACGGCAGGCTCGGGTGTAATCCCACTGACCGCTTCTCAAGGCAGGATTGAGTTTAATCCCACTGACCAATTTGTCAAAGGCAGGCTCAGGTTTAATCCCACTGACCAATTCATCACTGGGGCAAATTTTTGGATGATTCTTCAAGTAAATTTTATACAGTTTCTGCATACATACTAGCATTTCATTTTCATTGCCACTAAACATGGGTCAGTCCCACTAGTGTGCATTTTATTTTCATCGCCACTGAACATGGGTCAGTACCACCAGTGAGCATTTCATTTCCACTGCCACTGAACATGGGTTAGTCCCACCAGTGAGCATTTTATTTTCTTTGCCACTAAACATGGGTTAGTCCCACTAGTGAGCACTAAATTTTTTTGTTCGGGTCAGTCCCATGATTTAAAGTTTGTTCGGGTCAGTCCCATGATTTAAATTTTGTTCGAGTCAGTCCCATGTTTAAATTTTCGTTCGGGTCAGTCCCATGTTTAAATTTTCATTCGGGTCAGTCCCATGATTAAATTCTCATTCGGGTCAGTCCCATGGTTTAAATTTTTGTACGGGTCAGTCCCGTTTTAAAATTCTCGTCTGCGTCAGTCCCATTTTAAAGTTTTGTTAAAGAGGTCAGTCCTCATTTCAAAAGCGTTAGTCGTTCGAGTCGTTCGCAGCCGAATAACACAGGTAAGTATTTGGTGTCTACTTCTTTGTCTCAAGTTTTTCCAAAACTCAGACAAAGAGGGGCAAACTGTAGACACCAAATTTTTGATTTTTTAACTTTATTGGTTTAATTAATTTAATTTTGATTTATTTGTTTCAATTCTAGGGTTTTTATTTTATTTTGTTCTAGTTCATTTTATTTTATTATCTATTTATTTTTGTCTTCATATTAAATCTCAACAAAAAAAGGGAAAAATGAAAAATACAAAAATAACAAAATAATGTGTGAAATAGGTGGAAGTTTGCATGCTAGAAAAATGGAGAATATGCAATAGGGACAAGTGTCCCTTTGGATATTAGACAACAAGGCACCTAAAGGGTTAAATGGTAGACACTTGGAGGCCTAAGATGGAGAAAAAGGGAAACAAAAGAAAGGAGGGGGGATAGGCTTGGCGGCGAGGAGAGAAACGGAGGAGGAAACTAAGAGGCTAGTGACGGCTGGGAGGTTGAACAGCGGCTAGGTTTTGATAGAGAAAGAAACAGAGGGCGGCGAAGAAGAGCAGGGGAGGAGGCTGCGGCAAAAGAAAAAACAGAACAGAAAAAGGGGAGAAAGGGAGATGGAGTGAACTAGAGGAAGGGGCTTCGGGCAAAATGAGAAAAAGCTAAGAAAAGGCAAAGAGCTACGGGCTGTGATGGAGACAAGGAAAACAAAAAAGGGGAGCAACATCGGCTAGGTTGGAGTGCAAAAGGAAAAAGAAGAACGAGAGATCTGGTGGAGGGAAAAAGAGAGGAGAGAACGGCGGGAGGAAGAGGGAAAGAAAGAAAAAACGAAAAGGGGAAAACAGAGGGTGAGCTTCGTGGAAGGTCTTGAGGGTGAAAAAGAAAAGCAGAGGCTGAGGGCGGCTAGGGTCGGTCGGCAAGAAAGTAATGGAAGAAAACTATAGGGAAAGCAAACGAGAAGGGGAAGAAAGAAATGAGGAATAAAGAAAGAAAATCTGGAAAAAGTGGAAGGAGGTCGGCTAAAGGAAAACAGAGCACAAAAAGGGTGACGGGCTGAGTGGGAGGAGCTACGGCTGAGGAAACGAAACGGGATCTAGGAGACGTGTTCGCTGCTGCTGCTGTCTGCCATCGCCACCACCGCGCACAACCTCCTGGGCCGCTGCCGTTCTCTGCAACATTGGATGAAAGCTCTCAAACGAAGTCAGATTTCGTCATAGCCGCCGTCGCCGCCGCTCAAACAGGAACACTGTAAGTTGACCCTTTTTCTTTGAATTTCAGTTCCTCCCTAAGCTTTCAGAGCATGTCTGCCGAGTTTTCGTTCGTTGCAATTTTCTTATTAGTTGCTTATGGTTTTGGGTTGTACATGTTTTTCTGTGTCAATTGGACCGAAGTCCATTGATTTCTGATAATTTTGGGTGCTAAATTACATCATTTGAGCAGAGAATTACTGAAATCCTTTACGCCCACGTAGTGTTTGATGAAATGCCTGAATGGAGATTTTGAACCAAAAAGAGGAAATTTTGTCTTTTCTCTGTATGCGTTTAAGAGGAAATCTGGCCAGCTTAAGGCTGGCCAGAATCCGCACGATTGTTAGTTGCAGAGAGTTACTTTGGATTGCTGAGGAAGAAGATGCATCGTGAGCCTGTATGGAAATTTTTAACAGATTACGTTTTGACCCCCAAAACTTTGAATAATTGCACTAAGGCCGAAAACCTTCTGCAAATAAATCATTTTTACCTCTTTCAAGCTTAAATTTTTTTTTTTTTATGTTTTACGTGTGTTTTTTAGTTCATTAATTCTGGATTTTGGGATAAAATTAGGCTTTAACATATTTAGTTCACCCATTAGTTTGTTAGGTTTTGGTAAAATGGAAGGGGAATTGGATTTGGCTATTTATTTGGGTTACTTGGATTTGGGTTAGGTTTTTTTTATTTGGGTTCGTCCTGGGTTGAAGGGTTGAAACCCATCAGTTTGTTGGATTTTTCTTCGAGTCAATGTAATAAAATGGCCCATTCCCTTTTGTTTTGGATTTCCGCTGGGCTGGGAAGCTTCGGCCCAAACAAATAAAGGAAATGGCCCAATGGCTTGGTCCATTAAGAAACCAGAAAACGATTTTGCAAATCAATCCTCAGGCTTTTCTTAATTATGTTATGGCCCTAAAAACTTTAGGCTTCTTTCAACTGGTCCTTAATTTAATTGCAAATAGGCCCCTGAAATTTATTTTTCTTTAATTGTGACCCCGAATCTTTGTTATAATTGTAATTTGGCCCCAAAACTTTATTAATTTTTGCAATTAAGTCTCTGCTTCTTTTACCCTTTCAAATGTAGTTTGTTTACATGATTCAATTGATTCAATTTCATATTCATTTCCATCTTATGTGACTATTGGTTAATTAAAGTGGTACCCTGACATTTTTATTCTCTTGGAGGATAATAAGTAATATCATTCCGTCAGAGCACCAATTCAAGAGAGGTACACTCTACCCCTTATTTTGATTTTTACTCGACCCTATGTGACTTTATGTGCACGATTACATGCCTTTTGGATGTTTTCGTTTCATTTATTTAGTGACTTTATTTGTTTTAATTTTGTATATTTATGTTAATTTAATTTGTGATTATTTGGGAAGGCATTTGAATGCCAAAGTTGTAATAGTTAGGGGCTGAAGATCTGTATTTAGATAGTGATTGTAATAGTTAGGGCTTTTGCTTTCTAAATATCCCCCCTTAGATTGTAGTTAGGGCCCCTTAATGTAATAGATAAGGATTTATTTGTTTTATTTTTGCTGTGTGTGATTTGCATGCCTATGTGCTATGTGTTACCGTTTTCTTAAGACGTGCATCTACGTATCATGCCTATGTGCTATGTGTCTTATGTGATTATGTGTTTATTTGCTTTATTATGTTTTACCTAAATTTCTTAGACTGTAATAAATGCATGTTATCACACTAGTCCAATGCTAGTTGTGATTCCTTTCCCGTCACCACACTAGTCCAACGCTAGTTGTGGTTCTTTGTTTCGATTTCCCACTAGTCCAATGCTAGTGACGATCCATAGATATGGGCTAGTCCAATGCTAGACCCTTAGGGACCTTCCTCGCTAGATCATGTTTGTATGATTACATTACACTTCATGCATATTTTTCCATTTTTTAGGATCTTTATCATTTTCACATAATATTTTCCCTAATAAAAATATCCCTTACCCCTATGTATATATAACATTTAGATTTGCATCTCATTTAGGAAATTAGGGGGTAGATTAGCGCATTTTGCCTAATTAGACTAGGGAATAACCCCTTGGATATGAGATATGGACGAGTTTGGCTTTTCTAGCCTTAGCACGCTCGTATTCCCTCTATTAAAAGGGGAAACTGAGTCACGAACATTAGTCCCCGTACCCGACATGATGCACTCCTTTAAGACATGTATATTTGTATAATTATTATTTTTTATTTCTTTTCTTAGAGTCTCATATTTTCTGCATTATTCGTGACCTCTCCAAAGAATCCGCATTGGGCATCACAATTAATGTGATTGGCATCAATTGAGTTTTGAAAAGAAATTTTGACCCCCCGATACCCTCCTAGGTCTAGGATTGCATTCATATAGCACGTCCAGATGTGATAAATCTTTTGGTTAAAATAAGAAAATTCTTGACTAAATCACGCAACTAGCCTTGGTTAGGTCGAAAAGGTGTCTCGGATTTTTATTCTTGCCTTCCCTTTCTTCAAATGTGGCTCCCGAACCTTTTTCTTTGATTTACGTAGATTTGGAGTCGTTTAAAAAGGGTTTTTCCATTCTTTCTTTAAAATTTCATTTTTAGGTGACTTGGTACACCTTAACTCTATACCAAGTGGCGACTCCATTTTTCATTCAATAAACCCTTTTTAAACTATATTTTGGGTCAAATCGTCACATTTTCATGTCCCATTTAGACCCATGTTTTTCATTTTCTTTTTAAATCAAAAATTCATTTTCCAACCAAAAATTGAATCAAAAGCCATTTTCCTAAACCATTTATTTTTCTTATAAAAAATGGGGCGCGACATTAAGGAAAACAAAACTAACGGAATGAGCTTAAAGGTCAGTGAGGTTCCAGACACATAATCAACTTAAACAAGAACAGTAGTCATGTAATAACAAGTAATCCAGGAAACATTAACAATATAAAACAATGATAACACATTCATTAAAAGGATACATGCTCATATAGAGCCTTTCGTTCTTTCATTCACCTTTCATTTCCTTATTCCTCCAATCATTTGAAAATGCATTTTGTAAGTGAAAACCCCTCCATTGACATTGTCACTCGTTCATTCGTTTCATCTTTCCCTCTTCTGGACATTGGCTAGACTCCACCCGACAACGTGGTAATACTCGAGTGTACCAAACTTTCACCCAGGGTCACCAAATCGCCCGATCGAATCCGTTTCTGGTTCGAGTCGACCGGCAACGATGGGTAAGGGTCCAGTTCAGCCAAAAGACTTATATTCACGCACAACTAACATTTAATCACTTAAACATTGAAAATTTCACATTTCATTTAGGTCGAGTGCGATAAAGTACACACTCGCCTAGCAAAATTCATTTTTAACAAATATTTATCATTTAATCAAATATCCACAACAAATCATATAGTTAATGAAAAAATAACAAACAAAGAACACTCACCTATTTAAACAAAAGAACGTCCAAAGTATTCTTCCGGTTGATACCCTCAATCACCAAGAAACCCTAATATAATCAAAAGAACACATTATGCTTCAACCATTAAAGATTTAAGTACTTCAAAGAAAATCCGAATACTCACTAGTACTGTGACAGCCCCACCTTTCCCTAAGACGTACCAAAGGGGTTAGCTGACTGTCTGCCCAGCTCTCGCCAGGACTACTAAGACAGTAATACACAAATTCAAGTCGTTCCGGAATCTATGGGCGGGCTTAACTAAACCACAAATCCATGAAATGGAAAACGAAAATCGAAACGAAAAATGAATAGTGACTGCCACGTCATAATCCGACCAGGACCCAATCGAATACAAGTAATTTCATAGAATCCTTGAAATGGATTTATACAAACCAAATATAACACATGAACATGAGTACACACTTTTACAAAATCACATTCGTATATTTACACATCAAAAGGCAATATTTGAATTCAAACACAATTAGGGTTTCCAACCATTGAGGAGCCATACAAAATCTCTAAACTAGCTCAACTCATTCTTCAAAAGCAAAAGTCCAAAAGATAGTTCCCTGTAAGGAAAATAAAATTAACGGAGTGAGTTTTCGCCCAATGAGGTACCATCACGTAAATATACCAGGATCACATAAACACAAGAATATTCAATCCAAATACGTTCATCAAGTGAGCAAAATCAACACCTCACAACTATAGAGAATAAAAGGATACGGACGGCTCTCAAGAGCCCTTTTCCTCTTTTGCCATACTTGATCTCATCTCATTGACTCTCCGTCAATGTATACAGGGTAATCATAACCGTAGACTCCTCTTTACTCCAATATTCCATCCACCACACATTCCCCTTACCGGGCCCGAACACCAAGCAGTACAGAATTGGTAATACTCGAGTATACCGAAATCAAGGGTCTCATACCCAAAGATTCCCAAATACAGTCTCCATGGCTTGTCAAATGTCCTCGACCAAGTCCTTACCGGCTCGAGTCAATTGACTTCCCATGAGGTAGAGCTCAGAGTTAACAGTAAAGGTCCAGAGTTAACAGTAAAGGTCGTTGGATACACGTCCAAACGACACCAAATCAAGTACAATCAAGAGTATTTCAAGTGACATAGTAAACAGTCAAGCAAGCCAGAGAGTACGAGAGTGGTAAAGTACACCCTCGTCTCACCTAGCCTAAACAATAATCACAATTAGTCCAACCACAGATTTCAAGTACAAGAAAGCCACGGAATAACAAACATGTGAGTAGTACACTCACCAAGTCAAACAAGTAATTTCACAAGTTTTCGCCCGACGTGAGCCTCGGACCACCAGCACGCCCTATAATAATCAAGAAAGTACAATTAAGACTCGAACACAAGTCGAATACCTTTTTAAATGAACTATTAAGGCAAAAACCAAATATAGCTTGGAAATGAAAAATACATAACATTTAGGGCTAAAAGTAGAAACAAACCCTAAAACCTTTAATTTCTATCCAACCTCAACCCAAACTCACAAAATCCAATACCCTAGACATTTGGACAGCATTTCCCCTAAAATTTCAGCTTTTCCATCCTACAAAACAACCATTAAAATGCATCCAACACAACCACAAGCACCCAAACAAATCATAGGCCGTTCAATACACTTCATTAAGGTCACAATACCCCTTAATCATAGCCAATTAGAAGCTCAACAACCAACCATAGAAAACCCCCAATTAGAAACCCTAAATCTGAAATTTTCCGCAGAAGCAGAAATTTTTCGCAAATAACCGCAATTAACTCACAAGAGAGCTATTTAACACCATTTAGAACCATCAATTCAAGCCCAACCATATCCATCATAGGAAAACAGAAAAATTCTCACAAAAATAAGAAAATTAACTAACTTCACTCTAATCTATAAAATCTTCCATAAAATCAACTAGTTAGCTACCATAAGGCACCAATTGGCCATTATTAGGAATAAAGAGTGAGTTCCCAGCAAAATATCTTAACTCTTCAAGAAAGGTAGTAGCTTAGGGGTTTTTCTTCCAAAACAACTCCACCAAGTCCTTCAAACTCCCTTAGCAAGTCGATTTTGTGGACTAATTCAAGAAGTAATCGATTGGTTTTCAAGATTTGTGCAAGAATAGAAGATGAAAGGTTGAACCTTTCTTTTCTTTTCTTTTCTCTCTAGAGAGGTTCGGCCAAGGAAAGCATGAAATGAGGATGATTTGGGTCAAAATTGGCCTTTTAGTAAAGTTAAAGAAAGTTAGGCAAGAGTTAGGCTAGTCAACTCCAATAAGAAATGGGCACTTGGCACTTTGTTGTTGCTAGAAGTCATTTTCTTGTCTCCTCGTGGTTAATCTATCTAGGTTACCTCTAATTATCTCCTAACACCTAGTAATTAAATCCCTTTATGCAAAATTTAACATAATTGGCCGAATTTCTCTCACTTAATGCACTAGTGGTTCCCATGTTCAATATACACTCCTAATTTCTCATGAACTAACTTATGCTAGAAAAATGATTTAAAAACTATATTTACTGATAAAATGTTGATAAAAGTAATATAATAAAGAAAATAAAAGAGAACGGGTGCACAGGAATAAAATAATGCCTAATTTTTTTTCCTGGGTTCTCACACCCTCTCCCCCTTAAAGAATTTCACCCTCGAAATTGCTCACCTGGGTTACTAAACAACTTAGGGTATTTCTTTTGCATCTCCTCCTCCACCTCCCAAGTTGCCTCTTCTATTCCATGATTCCTCCACAAAACCTTTACTAATGGGATTTGTTTATGCCTCAGCTCCTTAATCCTTCGATCGAGTAATTGTTCAGGTCTCTCTTCATAGGTGAGTGTTTCATCTATGTCAATCTCCTTAGGTTGCATAATGTGGGTTGAATCAGGATAGTACTTTTTAAGCATCGAGACATGGAAAACGTCATGAATTCGAGATAAACTTGGCGGCAACTCGAGTCGGTAAGCTACTTTCCCAACTCGTTGAAGAATCGTGTAAGGTCCTACGAACCGTGGTTGAAGTTCCTTTCCTCTACCCACAGTGACGCTTCGTAGTGGTGTGATCTTAAGAAAAACACGGTCTCCAAATCTTTCCTTCGGTTATCAGCGTAGCTCTTTTGTTGGCTTTGAACTGTTTGGAGTCTTTGACGGATCAACTTAATCTTTTCTTGTGCATTCTCCATCCAGGGAATGGTTGTTGGATCTAGAACCTTTTTTCCCCTATTTCATCCCAATAGATGGGTGAACGACACTTCCGTCCGTAGAGAGTTTCATACGGTGCCATTTGAATGGACGAACGGTAACTGTTATTATAGGCGAACTCTACCAAAGTCATATGCTGGCCCCAATTACCCCCAAAGTCTAGAATACAAGTCCGTAACATATCCTCGAGGGTTTGAATTGTCCGCTCCGACTGTCCATCCGTCTGGGGGTGATAAGTGGTACTAAGGTTGATTTTGATCCCCAAGTTCTCCTGAAACTTCTGCCAAAACCTCGATACAAAACGAGGATCTCGGTGCGAAACTATACTCACTGGAACCCCATATAACCTCATAATTTCATCCATGTACAACCGAGCCAACTTATCCATGGAATACTTCATATTCACAGGTAAGAAATGAGCCGATTTGGTTAACCGATCAACGATCACCCAAACGGCATCATGTCCTTTTTGAGTTTTTGGCAATCCAAAAACAAAGTCCATCGTGATATTTTTCCACTTCCATTCAGGTATCTCAAGAGGTTGTAAGAGTCCAGAGGATTTTTGGTATTCAGCCTTGACTTGCTGGCAAATCAGACAGGTTTGGATATATTGAGCAATCTCCCTCTTCATCTTATCCCACCAGTACAACCGTCGCAAGTCTTGATACATCTTATTACTACCAGGATGGATCGTGTATTTCGATCGATGGGCTTCCTCCAAAAGTTCTCTTTTCAGGTTTTCATCATTGGCCACCACTACTCGGGTCCTATACTTTAAGATCCCTTCAGGACTCAAATTGAAATCAGGTAATGCTCCATTTTCTACCTTTTCCTTCCACTTTTGTACCATCGGATCCTTCTCTTGGGCTTCTTTAATTCGATCAAGAATAGTAGATGTGACCCAGATATTCCCAAAGGTCACCCTTTGACGTTCCAAATTAAGGTTCCATTCACTAACTGCCTCTAACATCTCCCACTCCTTGACCATCAACCCCGCTACTTGAGCCTTTCGACTAAGGGCATCAGCTATTACATTAGCCTTACCCGGATGGTAGTTGATCATGCAGTCATAATCTTCTAAGAGTACCATCCACCGGCGTTGCCTCATATTCAACTCCTTTTGGGAAAAGAGGTACTTAAGGCTCTTATGGTCTGAATAAACCTCAAAGGTAACCCCGTATAGATAGTGTCTCCACTTTTTCAGAGCAAAGACCACAGCAGCTAGCTCCAAGTCATGGGTAGGGTTGTTTTGTTCATGGGCTTTCAGTTTCCTAGAGGCAAAAGCAATCACGTTCTTGTTTTGCATCAACACACATCCCAAGCCTTCCCTCGAAGCATCAGTATAAAAAGTGAAACTGTCATTCCGATTAGGCAAGGCCAGAATAGGAGCCATGGTTAATCTTCGCTTCAATTTCTGAAAACTGGTTTCACATCTAGTATCCCATACAAAATGACCATTTTTCTTCGTCAGGTCGGTTAAAGGGCCGGCCAGTTTGGAAAAGTTCTTAATAAAACGTCTATAGTACCCAGCCAACCCTAAGAAACTGCGTATCTCAGTGGGGTTTTCTGGCCTCTTCCATTCAGCCACTGCCTCTACTTTTGCCGGGTCTATCGTGATACCTTCTTTGGAAATTACATGTCCCAAGAAAGAGATTTTCTCCAGCCAAAATTCACACTTACTAAATTTGGCATATAGCTGGTGATCTATTAGGGTTTGTAAAACTAACTTCAAATGCTGCTCATGTTCCTCACGAGTTTTGGAATAGACCAAAATGTCATCAATAAACACTACAACAAATCGGTCCAGGTAGGGTTTGAAAACCCGATGCATCAAATCCATAAAGGCGGCAGGGGCATTGGTCAACCCAAAGGGCAGACTGCAAACTCAAAATGCCCATATCTAGAATTGAAGGCAGTTTTGGGTACATCTTCCTTCTTAATTAGCAACTGATAATACCCCTGTCGGAGATCTAACTTTGAAAAGACCACTGCACCTTGTAACTGGTCAAACAGTTCATTGATATGGGGTAGTGGGTATTTGTTCTTAATGGTCATATTGTTTAATCCCCGATAGTCGATACACAATTTTAAAGTTCCATCCTTCTTCTTAACAAATAGTACAGGTGCCCCCCAAGGAGATCCACTCTCACGAATAAACCCACGCTCCAACAGGTCTTGCAACTGCAAGTTCAACTCGAGCTCAGCAGGTGCCATTCGATAGGGGGTCTTAGAGATTGGTGACGTCCCCGGTAATAGGTCAATCTTAAACTCTATCTCTCTTTCTGGAGGTAAAGTTACTAATTCTTCAGGAAATACATCCGGATAGTCACTCACTACAGGCACATCTTCAACCCTCAACTTATCAGTGAGAGTGTTTATAAGAAAAGCTAGGAACCCTTGTGCCCCTCTATGCAGTAGTTTCCTAGCCCGAATACCCGAAATCAATGCAGATGAGGCTAAACTATCCCTTATATCTAACCTTAAGGTTGCCTTCCCCAGTATACGAAATTCCACTACTTTCCTCTTAAAGTCAAGTTGTACATCGTATTTAGCTAACCAGTCCATACCCAATATAACGTCGTACCCCTTAATAGCTAAACTTATAAGATTCCCCAAAAGCTTCCTTTCCTATCCAAATTTCACAATTAGCATATATCATACCTGTAATCAAACGTTGATCCCCCGTAGGAGTACTAACTTCTAAATCATAAGGCAAGCTAACAGGTTTTATATCAATGCCGCATATAAAATCGGGGTTAACAAAAGAATGGGTAGCATCGGGGTCTATCAAAATCCTGGCTAGACGATGGAAAACAGGGATCGTACCTTCTACGACCCCAGATAAATTATGGACTTGATGTTGCACAAGCGAGTATACCCGAGCTGGCACCTTCGGCTTTGTCCCTTCCACCTTGGACTGCCCCAAGTTGGCTTTCGACGATTGGGTGGTTACTCTCACCTCCCGAGGTAACACCGGGCAGTTGGCTATTTGATGCTCCGCACTCCCACAACGTAAGCATTTTCTTTCTTTCCTCCAATAGTTGTCCTCGTTGTGGTTTGGTTTCCCATAAAATCCACAAGGTCCACGAGAAACCGAGGCTGAACTTCCCTGTGAGGCACTTCTCTGTGGGCCCGTCCATTGTGACCACCCCTCGGCGGAGTCCCTCGTGCCATCCCCGGTAGCCTTCCTCTTCCGGCTCCTCTTCCAAACTTGGGAGGGGTACCTTTATCCCCTTGAGTCGAGCTGCTCGCAGAAAATCCCCATTTTTTCACCTGGAAATTCCTCACTTGAAGCCTTGTATTTTCATTTTCAACTCGTAAAACTTTCTCCACGGCGTCACTAAAGGTATTGATCTGGGCTACCGCCAGATCCTTTTGAATTTTCACATTTAGCCCCTGAATAAAACGCCGAACTCTCCTTTGCTCTGTCAAAATGAGTTCAGGGGCGAATTTAGATAATCGCGTAAACTGGCTTTCATACTCAGCCACCGATTGAGCCCCCTGACGGAACCTAATAAATTCGTCCTCCTTCTTTTCCTGGACTAGAAGGGGAAAGTATTTCGCGTTCAAGTCCCTCATGAAGTTCACCCAGGTCTTGGTGTTTGTTCTCGGTCCCACTTCATTCGTATCACGTTCCACCAAGAACGTGCGACCCCTTCCAATTGGAAGACAGTGAAAGTAACCTGTCTCTCCTCTGAATAGTGTAGGGCGGCAAAAATGTCTATCATTTTCTCTAACCACCTTTCGGCCACGTCCGGATCTGGCCCACCCAGAAATTTTGGTGGGGAGAACTATTGAAACCTCTCGAGGGCCCGATCTTCACCCTCTACTGGATGGCCAGGGTTTCCAGGTTGCTGGACAGGAGGTTGGCCCTGGTGTTGCACTACGTGGGCTAACAAGTCAGTCATTTGCTGCATAGCAGCAGCTATTTGGACATTGGGATCAACCCTAGGGTCAAGGTTTGATTCAGACGTGGTTTCCCTAGTACCCCCTTCCGTCGTGGGTTGCCTAACTCCACGCCCACGGCCTCGTCCACTACGAGTGCCCTCTATTGGTCTAAGTCAATCTAAGGTTGAGGCACAAAGATAATATTAAAGGTGTATATAAACATAGTCATATAAGCATGAACAATAACCAAAAGTAAACATCACATAAGGCATGTATACACATAGAGCATTTATACATAAAACACATAACTGTGTCAAACAGTCATACAAGAGCAGTCAAGCAAATATATACAAAAGTAATCCCATGAAGCCAAAAGAGGGTCTTCCAAAATACACTATACAACCTAGGTCCCAAAAGTACAAAACAACGAACCAAAAGCTTTTCCTAGGTATCCCTTGCACGGGATCAAAACATGGCCCAAAGAACTCTAGCCTAGTTCTCAACTGAGCCAACCGACACCTCCCCAGAGCTAGAGCTAGGGGCGCCTCCCACGCCTGGAGCTCCGTCATCCGGAACTCCCTATGGACTATTGGCGCCAATCACTCCCTGGATTAGCGCCTCACACTCGTTAATAATGCCACCGACCGGTCTCTAACCTCCCGGACCACCCTAGTGAGACGGCCGTTCACCACCTGCAACTGCTCCCTCAGAGTGTTCGTTCGCTCTTGCTCCATAGCCACGTCCCCCTGGAGCTCCTGAATGCGATCCGCCTGCATCCTCATGATACCCCTCACACGCGGCAGCTCGGTGTGATCCCTAGCAGCGGCACGCCTAAGCCTCCTCCTCTCATCTAGCACGGCTACGACCACATGGTCAGTGTAGGAGTAGTGCTGGCAATGACCACAACGCCTAGTCCGACTGGCCGTGCTCCAGCTCCGAATCAGTCCTCCGGGCCTCTCCTCGTAGTCGACGACACGAAAATGCCTCCGAGGCGGCCCACCTCCGCCCCCACTAGCTCCGTCCATGACCTATAAGGATATCCATAGTTTACAACTTAGACTGAGTAATCATACTTAAACATATCCTAGCACAATCTCCAAAAGTTCTAAGAATCAAGTTTCGGGTTCGCCCAGGTTATTTCTAACCTAGGCTCTGATACCACCTGTGACAGCCCCACCTTCCCCTAAGGTGTACCAAAAGGGTTAGCGGACTGCCTACCCAACTCTCGCCAGGACTACTAAGACGGTAATACACAAATTCAAGTCGTTCCGGAATCTATTGGCGCGCTTAACTAAACCACAAATCCATGAAACGGAAAACGAAAATCGAAACGGAAAATGAATAGTGACTGCCACGTCACAATCCGACCAAGACCCAATCGAATACAAGTAACTTCATAGAACCCATGAAATGGATTTATACAAACCAAATATAACACATGAACATGAGTACACACTTTTACAAAACCACATTCGTATATTTACAAATCAAAAGGCAATATTTGAATCCAAACACAATTAGGGTTTCCAACCATGGAGGAGCCATACAAAATCTCTAAACTAGCTCAACTCATTCTTCAAAAGCAAAAGTCCAAAAGATAGTTCCCTGTAAGGAAAACAAAATTAACGGAGTGAGCTTTCGCCCAATGAGGTACCATCACGTAAATATACCAAGATCACATAAACACAAGAATATTCAATCCAAATACGTTCATCAAGTGAGCAAAATCAACGCCTCACAACTATAGAGAATAAAGGATACGGACGGCTCTCAAGAGCCCTTTTCCTCTTTTACCATACTTGATCTCATCTCATTGACTCTCCGTCAATGTATACAGGGTAATCATAACCGTAGACTCCTCTTTACTCCAATATTCCCACCACATATTCCCCTTACCGGGCCCGAACACCAAGTAGTACAGAATTGGTAATACTCGAGTATACCGGAATCAAGGGTCTCATACCCAAAGATTTCCAAATACAGTCCCCATGGCTTGTCAAATGTCCTCGACCAAGTCCTTACCGGTTCGAGTCAATTGACTTCCCATGAGGTAGAGCTCAGAGTTAACAGTAAAGGTCCAGAGTTAACAGTAAAGGTCGTTGGATACACGTCCAAACGACACCAAATCGAGTACAATCAAGAGTATTTCAAGTGACATAGTAAACAGTCAAGCAAGCCAGAGAGTACGAGAGTGGTAAAGTACACCCTCGTCTCACCTAGCCTAAACAATAATCACAATTAGTCCAACCACAGATTTCAAGTACAAGAAAGCCATGGAATAACAAACATGTGAGTAGTACACTCACCAAGTCAAACAAGTAATTTCACAAGTTTTCACCCGACGTGAGCCTCGGACCACCAGCACGCCCTATAATAATCAAGAAAGTACAATTAAGACTCGAACACAAGTCGAATACCTTTTTAAATGAACTATTAAGGCAAAAACCAAATATAGCATGGAAATGAAAAATACATAACATTTAGGGCTAAAAGTAGAAACAAACCCTAAAACCTTTAATTTCTATCCAACCTCAACCCAAACTCACAAAATCCAATACCCTAGACATTTGGACAGCATTTCTCCTAAAATTTCAGCTTTTCCATCCTACAAAACAACCATTAAAATGCATCCAACACAACCACAAGCACCCAAACAAATCATAGGCCGTTCAATACACTTCATTAGGGTCACAATACCCCTAAATCATAGCCAATTAGAAGCTCAACAACCAACCATAGAAAACCCTAATTAGAAACCCTAAATCTGAAATTTTCCGCACAAGCGGAAATTTTCCGCAAATAACCGCAATTAACGCACAAGAGAGCTATTTAACACCATTTAGAACAATCAATTCTAGCCCAACCATATCCATCATAGGAAAACAGAAAAATTCTCACAAAAATCAGAAAATTAGCTAACTTCACTCTAATCCATAAAATCTTCCATAAAATCAACTAGTTAGCTACCATAAGGCACCAATTGGCCATTATTAGGAATAAAGAGTGAGTTCCCAGTAAAATACCTTAACTCTTCAAGAAAGGTAGTAGCTTAGGGGTTTTTCTTCCAAAACAACTCCACCAAGTCCTTTAAACCCCCTTAGCAAGTCGATTTTGTGGACTAATTCAAGAAGTAATCCGTTGGTTTTCAAGATTTGTGCAAGAATAGAAGATGAAAGGTTGAACCTTTCTTTTCTTTTCTCTCTAGAGAGGTTCGGCAAAGGAGAGCATGAAATGAGGATGATTTGGGTCAAAATTGGCCTTTTAGAAAAGTAAAAGAAAGTTAGGCAAGAGTTAGGCTAGTCAACTCCAATAAGAAATGGACACTTGGCACTTTGTTGTTGCTAGAAGTCATTTTCTTGTCTCCTCATGGTTAATCCATTTAGGTAACCTCCAATTATCTCCTAACACCTAGTAATTAAATCCCTTTACGCAAAATTTAACCTAATTGGTCGAATTTCTCTCACTTAATGCACTAGCGGTTCCCACGTCCAATATACACTCCTAATTTCTCATGAACTAACTTATGCTAGAAAAATGATTTAAAAACTATATTTACTAATAAAATGTTGATAAAAGTAATATAATAAAGAAAATAAAAGAGAACGGGTGCACAGGAATAAAATAATGCCTAATTTTTTTTTCCTGGGTTCTCACAAGTACAATATATAAATATGAGTTTTAATGTGAAAAAAGTACATTTAGATCAAAGGATATAAGTAACTAAGGGTTTTCCAAACCAAACATAAAACTATACTCAAAAAGGTTTTTAGAAAATTTCATCGGAAAACGAATGAACAGTGCCACGTCAGAATCTGGCCAAAACTTGGCCGGATTCAAAGCAGTGAGCAATCGAATTTTTTTTTCTTCTTTCCCTGTCAATCCGACCAGCTATCCGGCCAAGAGTTGGCCGGATATACGGCCAGATATGAAAAGACGGTTGTTTTCAAATTTTCGTAAAGCTCTTCGTGTGGTCCTAAACTAACTCATATGCAAAGAAATAAAGTATAACAAGTGTTTTGAGTAAAATCATATGAAAAGGAAGATAAACAAACCCTAAATTCACACCTAAAGCCTCGCTTGATAAAATTAGGTTTTGCGGCCGAGAAACCCTATACAACTCTTCTGTGTTTCGGAAAGAAAATGAGTAAACATTTGAAGTCCAAAACTTGACATTT
>NW_020864268.1:0-64692 GCF_003713205.1 Coffea eugenioides
CCAAATAGCAAGTTAACCCTTATTTAAAAGTGCAAGTATCACGTAGCAAAGTAATGAGCATGAACAGTTCATAAAAGTGAGCAATAAAACTTCAAGTAGCAAATCTCAAAGTGAGCGATTATAAAAGTTTTTCAAAAGAAACAATAATCCAATAAACAATAATCACTCCAAAGTATAAGGATACGGATGGCTCTCAGGAGTCAAATTCCCATTGCATCACCAGAGCTTGATCAAGTAATAGTTGACACTCTGTCAACCTTCAAGTAAGTAACCAATCCAGTAGAACACCACTTACACTACTCTCCGTCCACCATTCAAACCCCCCACTGGGCCCAAAATCCTTAATAAACATGAGTGGTAATACTCGAGTATACCGATTAGTCGAGGAGATATCACTCCACTCGACATTACTAACTACCCATGGTTCGTTATCTAATCGACCAAGCCCTTGCCGGCTCGATTCGATTAACTAGCCAATGGGGTTTGGGCTCCCCAAAAAGTCGATGAGGTAACACTCCAATCGACTAAATTAAAATAAAAGTATGGAGACGGGAATGAGAGGCACCTCCCACTCGGATAGAGTGTGGTACATACTGCCGCTCCACACTTACAAATCAAGTACAAGTATATCAAGTTAATTGCAACAATAAACAAGTAGATATCATATTAGGGCAAGTGCGATAAAGTACACCCTTGCCCGATCAACAAATCTCGTATCATGTATTTTCATGGATCAAGTATTAAAACAAGTGTCCAGTTCAACCAGATATTTGGAAGCACTCACCAAAAGATGCGGTGCCTTTACAAGTTACGTTCGGGTATTACTTCGTGTGTGTGGAGTCCAAATCTACGATAAAACATTGTTTAAGAGCTTTTGAAAGCAACTAAGGTTCGAAACTTAAACGTTTCGTTTAACAAGAATCACATAATTGAAACTTATTTGTAGAATATTTGTAAACTCATGCTCGCTCTTAAAACTTTCAAACTTGGAAACAACTATACTTTGAAATACCATTTGGGTCGATGAAATGGCGAAAAAGTATTTCTATTAGTCATAAATTTTATTTTTTCCAAGGGTACAAGGTTGGCCAAGTTCTAACTTATATACCTCGATAAAAGAAGGTGCAAATATCCTAGATGGTTCAAGTGGTAATCGCTCTTAACCCTTACTCAAGTTACAAATATTTTACCTAGCCCTCGAGTATAAATTTGGGCAGCACGCCCTTTGTATTTACCTATTTTCCAGCCATTTACGGCTTCATTATTTTTCTCAATCAAACCCAAAGTTACACACAATACAAACTCATTTGAATAGCCGCTCCATAGGCTCAAGGTAATACAAGTACAAAATCAAGCTAAGAACATGTGCGGAAATGAAGTTTAAGTTAGGAAACAAAAGGCAGATTTGACGTTGTTTTACGTAACGGATACAACCGAGGCTATGCTTATTGGATTGAGGTGAAATTTATACTGTTTCGAAGGTAAGACAAAGGCCTACAACTTTGATGAAGATCACTTAGTCCACATTCCAGTGTAACCCAGTCAAATTCCCAATTCACAGAACCAAACTTCTACTAATAGACCAGTTAACCGCACTACCTTCAAATGGCCATATCTCAAGGTACCAAAGGCCGTTCAAGATGTTCTTGGAGGCGTTGGAAAACTAAGACATAGTACTAAAACTTTCATGTTTTGGCTAAAAGCTAGTTCAGTATGTATCTAGGTGAACAAATGCAACTAACTTAGTGTACTGTCAAAACTGTCCGCTGATTTTACTCCTAGGGCAGTCAGGGTATTTTCATATTTTCACAGGCTACGTTGCTCTAATTGAGTTGAAATTTTGTAGGAAATCATATAATGGCATTCTATACAACTTTCATGTTTTGTGCTAAGCCTAGTTCGGCTTTTATCATGATGAAATAGAACCGGACAGAACTGAAGCTAAGATTTCCAGAAATCTGGAATTTTGCTATATTCAAGCTATACTTCTCATTTTTATCTTGAAACTACCACTACTGTCTCCTTTACAAGATTATATACCATATATACACATCATACAACACCTAACCCACAAGAAACCCTAACTCAAAAGTCATCCATCTAATCATCAAAATCACTTGGAACAAGCATCACAAGCACAATACTAACATTAATACCCAACTTAATCATGATTAATGGAGAAAGAAAGGTTGATCAGCCATTATACCTCACGAAAAGAGCTTGCTAGGATGATCTTTCACCTCTCCTTGAAATTTTTGGTTCCTTAGCTTCCCAAGCTTCCAAACTAGGGATTAATCGGTTTAATTTTCCTTGGTTGCACTCAAAAGGTTAGATTCAAGGTAGAAGATTGAAACTCTCTTCACTCTTTTGCTCCTTCTTGCTCTCAGCCAAAAATAGAAAGAAATGAGGGAAAATGGGCTGAAATGGAAGATAAGAAGGTGAGATAAAAGGTTGGTCAAGAAACCATAGATGGTTGACACTTGTCATCACCAAAGCCATCGAAGTTTTGCTTTCTTTTTCCTTGCATTTTGGCCACAATTTCGGTTATATGGCTGAGGATAAGGGAGATACTTTGCAAAAATATCAAGGATATGTGGTGGTAGGGAAGTGGTGGTCAAGTGGTGGGTTCAATCGATAGTGATCGATACCCGTCGGTTCGAGCCGATTTTCCTTAAATCGCGTATACCAGGGTTTTAACTTATAATTCACTAACTTATTATTATCACTTCTAATCATATAATATTTCCTCATCCAAAAGTCACTCTTACCTACCAAATTTGATCCTCACTCCGTACCAAATAATCACACTACGAAAAAACGTGAAAATCCTAATTCGCGCTAACTTGAAAACGAAAAGTGAAACCCTACTTTCTAGGTTCATTTGCACTTATTGTGGGGTGATTGAGTAGTAGGGCTATTAGAAAGTAATAATTTCCAAATAAAAGGAATTTTAAGAAAAATGTGCGGGATTTTACAATTCCATTGATTACAATTAGGGTTCCGATTAAAAATGAGAAATTTAAGAAAATCGGTTAGTCACAAGTAAACTAGGTTTTTTTTTTCTTTTGATTAGAATTTAGGGTTTAACGAAGTCGGGGTATCACAGAACTGGGTGTTGATGTCTTCATAAAAAATGTAGGTCTATGTCTTAGTTTCGAAACAGCATAAAATTCGCCTGAATCTGAGATGCGTAGCCACAGTAGTGCTCAAAACACCGTAGGGTGTCGAAACTGCCATTGTTTTTAAGTCTTGATTACCTTTCTTTTACTTCCGTTTCCTTGGTCCGACTTTGCATGTACCTTATAAGTATCCTAACCCTGGTTTCTTATGACCTAACTAAGTGTTCAAAACATGATTACTAGTTGCACCTATTGACTTTCAAATAGTGACCAAAAAAAAAAAACTAGAAAACTAGTTATGCTATATTTTTTTTCCTAAAAAATCTTTTGTTTTGATCCAAAGTGGCTGTATGTTCTTAGAATGTGTTTAGGTATCTCACATATTTCTGGGATTTTGAATCAAGTGCTCATGCATATGACTTTTTAATTTGATTGACTAAACCCTTAAAGGTGGACGTTTTCTTCCTTAGTGTTTAAGTTGAGCTTGATGGCTATGGCTATCTTAAACGAGTATTGTGATTTGAATTTGATAAATTCTTGGTATAATATCAATGTACTTTAACCAAAGAGTTCACGGGCGACCCGAGGGACGATTCGGTGATTAGCTCCGATTACCTTCGCTAGTGGTGAGTGTTCCTTGCATGCGTGTATGCTATGTGACTTTCTTGTATAATACTGGATAACTGTCATACCATTATTAGGTGGGTGTGTACTTTGTCGCACTCGACCTACTCAAAACTAAATTTCTGTGTTTTCACTGATACTGACTGCTACTGACCTACTGTACTGACTGCTACTGACCTACTGCACTGACTGCTACTGACCTACTGCACTGTCCTTAAGTGTTTGTGTGAGAACCCTAAAATTTTCACATTTTCTTAGCCTTTTGTTTATTCTCACTTCCCTTGTTAAGTGAAAATGTGATAACCATTTGTTTTCAACAAAGGAAGGTTTTGATATTACGTGTATTTGGGTGAACGATATGTATATACGTGTATGTGTTGGAAGTACGGTTGAGCGCGGCAATTGAACTAGGACTATTTTATTTCTTTGCCTACATTTTATACTTTCCTTGGAAATATTAAAATTTCTATGCATTTTTACAAGCAAGTACAGTTTTAAATTCATTTTTCTAGTATGAGTTAGTGGACGTTAAATGTGAAACGCATTATCGATGTGGGGCCCGCTAGTGCGATAAATGTGGTGATTAAGAGTGAGTTTTAGATGATATTAAGTGTGTGATTAGAAGTGATAATAATAAGTTAGTGAATTAGAAGTGATAATAATAAGTTAGTGAATTAGAAGATAAAACCCTAGTATACGCGATTTAAGGAAAAACGGCTAGAACCGACGGGTAACGTTCACTATCGATTGAGCACACCACTTGACTATCACTTCCCTACCACCACATACCCTTGATATTGTTGCAAAATATCTCCCTCATCCTCAGTCCTTATAGCCGAAAATGTTGACTCAAAATGTAAGGAAAAGAAAAAAATTTTGGATGGATTTTGGTGGTACCACTTGTTGGCCATCTATGGCCCTTTGACCAAACCCTTTTGTCTTGCCTTCTTATCTTTCATTTGAGCTCATTCTTCATCATTTTTTTCTGGTTTGGCTGAGAGCAAGGAGAGGGAGGAGAGTGAAGAGAGTTTTCCATTTCCAACCTTGAATCCAACCTTTGTAAGTGAGAACAAGAAAAACTAAACTGATTAATCATTAGTTTGGAAGCTTGGGAAGTTTAAGGAACCAAAAATTTCAAGAAGTAGTAGTGGAGGATCACTCTTGCAAGGCCTTGTCTTGAGGTATAATGACTGATCACTCTTTCTTTCTCCATTAATCATGATTAAGTTGGGTATTAATGTTAGAGTTGTGCTTGTAATGCTTGTTTCAAATGGTTTTGATGATTGGAGGGAGGAATATTGAGTTAGGGTTTTGATTTATTCACTCATATTTCTTGTGGGTTAGGTGTTTATGGTGTATATATATGATTTATAATCTTGTAAAGGAGAAAGTAGTGGTAATTTTAAGGTAAAAATGTGAATTATAGCTTGACTATAACAAAAGTCCAGATTTCTGGAAATTCAAGCTTCAGTTCTGCCTGGTTCCAGTTCATGATGATAGAGGTCAAATTAGGCTTAGCAAAAAACATGAAAATTGTATAGAATGATGTTTTATAGTTGCCTACAAAATTTTAGCTCAATCGGAGCAACGTAGCCTGTGAAAAGATAAAAATACCCCTGACTCTCATAGGTTTAGTCCAGTGGACAATTTTGATATTTCACAACACTAACCGTGTCTGTTCACCCTGATGTTTACTGAATTAGCCTTTGGCCAAAACATGAAAGTTGTAGTACTATGTCTTAGCTTTCCAACGCCCCTAGAATCACCTCGTTTGGACTTCGGTAGCCTGAGTTATGGTCGTTTACGTATAAGGCGGTTAACAAGCCCGAATGTGAGATTCTGGTTCTGTTATTTGAGATTTTGACTTAGATAGACTACAAACTGTGTGAGAGCCCCACCTCTCCCTAGGGCGAACCCTAGGGTATCAGCGGACTGCCTGCCCAACTCTCGCCGGAGCTCAGTCGATCAAAGAACTAGCAACTCAAAATAACTGGTGAAATAACTTCAAATAAAATCGTACAAACCCTAATGGCACATAACTGTCAAGCCAACTTTCCAAACTTAAAACGGTGAGCTAAAAGTCACACTTGAACTCCATACTACAAATACATAACATAAGTTGAACTTATGAATTCAAGCTTACAAAAGTCAAAAGTAAAGTCGTCTTAACAAAAGGTTACAAGTTCAAGCAAAATAAAGCTAAGAAAGCTCTTGACCGTTAGTCCATCCCCGATCTGTTAAGGAAAACAAAGGGAGTGGGTTGAGCTAAAGCTCAGTGAGGTTCCAAGTAAAGCAAGTAAACACATAGCCAAATTAAGGCATAAAATAACCAAATAAATACCGTATGATACAATAACAATTTAATCACAGTTCAATTCAAGGATACAGGTGGCTTTCAAAAGCCAAAATCCCCTTGAGCTTGATCATAAATGTCTCTGTTGACTCTCCGTCAACATTTGTATACACAGAATATCAAGTCCGTAGAACACCACTTTCACCTGTCTCTGTCCACCAATCAACCCCTACCGGGCCCGCACTCCGTAAACAGTAGTTAGGTAATACTCGAGTATACCGATTTCAGTGTACAGTAAACAGTCCTCAAGGTTTATCGGCCTTCTCGACCAAGCCCTTGCTGGCTCGATAGAACCGACTCACCTATGAGGTTGGGTACCCAAACAGTAGTAGTAGTTGATGGGATATCACCCAAACAACTCAAGTACAATCACATATAGAGAATTCACATTTCATAATAGCAGTATACAGAGCCTCAGTGGAAAGTGTGGGAGGACGAATGCGATAAAGTACACACTCGCCTCCATTTTTATCAAATCAGGGTTTGGCTCGAACAGTTGTAAATCAAGTATTCAGATATTTCACATAAGCAGGTAGCAGGTAGTTGAACACTCACCTGTCAACCAAAGCAGTAATGAAACGTCAAGTTTCTCAGTTACGACCACCTTCGCTTCTCACCCCTAGGGCAACGAGTGAAAATTGTTAACCATTAGGTCCATGCCTTACTAAATTAGGCTCATTAAGAGACCAAGTGAGTAGTCTAAGCTACTTAATCCATCATACAAATAAGGTCCAAATCATGGTAAAAGTTCATGAGAAAGCAAGTTTAATGAGTGCATGAAAGTTCGGCAAAAGAAAAGTTTCATTCAAGCTTAAGAGTTTCTTCTCGGGTTGAACAGTCTTGCCCTAGCAGTCTTAGGAAAATGGTCATAACTCACTGTAGAAAAGTCGGAATTAGGTGCTGTCAGTGGCGTTGGAAACTAGACTCGAAGGGCTTTCCAACGGTACCAAATTCACACTGTGTTTCATCCCCTATCGACAACAGTAACTCAGACAAGGTGGCTGTCTTTCCAACCCTGGATCAGCATTGACCGCATGCCAAACTACTCTAGTTCTAGGTGCTAACTTCATTAGTTTTGATCCAAATTCACCCAAATCATTCCTCAAGTGGTCATATACAAGGATTCAAGTCATCTAGGATCAATGGAATTCACAATGCAACACACAAACATGATTTAAGGCAACCACAAAAGTCTCATAATGACAAGAATCCAAAACAGTCTACTAATGGTTCAAAATCACCACTTTACTTGCTTCAATTCCATTCCAACTCACTCATAGGCTTAAACAATAGTTAATCTAGTTTATTAGGCTTGATTAGGGCATAATTGAACAACAAGATTGAGGGAAAACCCCTCCTTCAAGAACCGGCCAGCCAAGAACAAAAACAAACAGCCCACAATTTCCAACATTTGTTCAACCTTCATCCTTACATGTTTTTCACTCAAATCATCATATCAAGTGGTAGATCTAGCTCAAAAGAGGTTTAAAACATAATAATACCTCATAAACAAACATGAACAAGATCTAAACATTTCATCAAACACTTGGTGTGCATACTAAGAAGCTTAACTACTACTTGTTTAATTCAAGAGACTAACCCCAAATCTCAACCAAACAACTTGTATTTTTGCCATTAACACTTCAAGTGCATGATCTATCATCAAAAACCAAGATTTAAAGAACATATACCTCTCTTGTAGTGAGCTTGAACCACCAAATCAATCCACCAAAGTGAAGCTTCAAGCTTGAATCAAGTACTTAGGGTTGGAGGAAAGTTTCACCCTAACTCTAAATCTTTCTCTTTGATTTTTCTCTCAAGATTTACTAGGGTTAAGAGCAAGGTAAAAATGAAGTTTCTCCCTTCTCCTTAAAGCTTCAAGAAAGTCGGCTATGAGGGAGAAAAAAAATGGCAAAAGCTAGCTTAAATAATCTTCTAACTTATGGTCTAACAAAAATCCATGGCTAGGGTTTTACCACTTGGCTCCATCTTGGTCCAATCCTTTATTAATCTTTGACTAATGGTATCTTAATCTTTCCAATTGTACCAATACTTAATTAGCACCTATAAACTCTCACATAAAGTCTCTACCACTAATAAAAGAACACTTGGACAAATGCAAGTGGTGCATTAATTAAAATCAACTCAAGAAAAATGTTTTACTTCAAATAAAAGAAATGAAGTGTAATGCATGAAAATTATTGTAACACATAGAGAATATAATGCAAGGGCATATAATATATGATTTAAATCCTAAGATAAGGATAGGATGAGGCAAATAATTTGGGGAAATTGTGTTTTAAAGTGAGGGTTCTCCCAAACTGGACTGAGTGGTCTTCATCAAAGTTGTAGGCCTTTGTCTTAACTTCGAAACGGTATAAATTTCACCCCAATCCAATAAGCGTAGCTTCGGTTGTGTCCGTTACGCAAAACAACGTCAAATCTGTCTTTTGTTTCTTGACTCAACCTTCATTTCCGCACATGCTCCTAGCTTGATTTTGTACTTGTATGACTTGGAGCCTATGGAATGGCTATTGAAACGAGATGATTTTGTATATGACTTTGGGTTTGATTGAGGAAAAGAATGAAGCCATAAAGGGCTGAAAAATAGGTAAATACAAAAGGGCGTGCTGCCCAAATTTACGCTCGAGAACTAGGTCGATATACTTGCGACTTGAGTAAGGCTTGAGAGTGAATACCACGTGAACCATCTAGGGTATTTATGTTTTCTTTGCCACTTCGACTCAAATAGCGATTTTAAAGTTTTACAAGTGAGTCTAAGTTTTACAAATATTTTACTTATGTCCATTGGTTTCAATGTACTCTTTTCACTACCAAAACCATATTAATACTTTGTACTAGTACGTATTCGACTTGTCTTTGACTCACTTACATCTTTGATGGTTGAAACATAATGTGTTCGTTTGATTATTAGGGTTCCTTGGTGATTGAGAGTATTATCCAGAAGGAAACTTTGGACGTTATTTTGCTTAAATAGGTGAGTGTTCCTTGTTGTTATGTTACTCTTGACTATATGCCTTGTTCCATGTTATGGATATTTGATTGAATGTTAAATGCTTTCAATGATTGCTAAAGACGAGTTTTCTAGGCAAGTGTGTACTTTATCGCACTTGATCTAAATGAATGTGAAAATTTCAATGATTGAATGATTATATATGCATGAATGTAAGCCATTGGCTGAATTGGGCCCTGACCTTCGTTACTGATCAACTCGAGCCAGAAGCGGACTCGGTCGGGCGATTTAGTAACCCTGGGTGAACGTTTGGTATACTCGAGTATTACCTTGTTGTCGGGTGGAGTCCGGCCAACGTCCGGAAGGGGGTGAAATGAAATGAATGAACGAGTGGCAATGAATGAAATGAAGGGTTTTACTTATCAAAATGCATTTTTAAAATGATCCCGTATCCTTTTAATGAATGTGTTGTTATCGCTTTTCCTTGTAAATGTTTCTTGAACTGGATTGATTATTTGATTATGTGCTCGGAACCTCACTGGGCTTTTAGCTCATCCCTTTAGTTTTGTTTTCCTTAACAGGGGAAGGCGATCAAGGACGAGAGCTCGATAGAGACTAGCCTAGACTAGTTTCTTTGATTTTGTAATGGTTCTCGCCCTAGTGCTCGGCACGGGCTGGATGTATGGTGAATTGAGAACCTTTGTATATTCGATGGTTGTACTGCCTTTTGAGATAGAAATGTATATAAGTTGTGCTTTAAGTTTTGGATCGTTGTTATGTTTATTCTTGGTTTATTCTGGTTTCGATTGAGGATTGAAATGAACGACTGAGTCCCGGCGAAAGTTGGGCAGGCGGTCCGCTGACCCCTTTGGTTCGCCTTAGGGGGAGGTGGGGCTGTCACAGTTGGTATCAGAGCCTGCTTCGCATGGACTCTGCACAGAGTGAGCCTGGACTAAGTGGTGAATAAGTATGAAGGACTAAGTGCTCGTTCGAGCATAAGCTGTGACTTGTGAATGTTATAGGCCTTACAATTTCTTATGGTATTTGAGGATCATAGATAAGTACATCAGGTAGGAATTTTGATTGTAGATAGTTTACTCTTGGGACTGGCCAGCTCCAGATGTGAATTATCTTATTTCGGATTCTTGTGCCCGAGTACTCCAGAGTTGAGGCGGTGTTAAGTATTGGAGATTTGGATTTTGGGAACATGAATAGGCTTTGTTTGGCCAGAATGAGTACAAGAGGTCAATGGACATCTAATTTGGATGGTAAGTGACGTGAGAGACCGGACGGGGTTATTTAATTGAGACCGGGACAATATCGCCTTTTCTTTTGATTTGCCCTTGTATTGTCATTCCATAACTTTTGTTTGTGGTATGTTAATATGTACACGTGTAATGTTGACTGCTTTTGACTATCTGCCTGCTTTGACTACCTGTCTAAAGTGATATGTCTCTTTGTGCATATGTTTCTCTGTGTATTTGGTACGTTAGATCTTGCTATTTTAGTCAATTTACTTCGTTTGCTTATTAAAGTACCTTTTGGAAAAAAAAAAGAGAAAAGAGAGAGGGGGGAAAATAATATGGAGGGAAGACGTAGTCGTGGCCGGGGGAGAAAGCGAGCCCAAGAGCCAAGAGAAGAAAAGGAAACAACAGCTGAACAAAGACAAGGACCGAGAGTGCCACTTGTGCTTAAGAATTTATTATGACCCATTGTTTTACCCGGCAGGCTATTATCTGAGTTCCAGCGACTCCGTGAGATGGCACATTGGGTTGATATGTGTGACAGCCCCACCTCACCCTAAGGTGAACCGAAGGGTTCGGCAGACCGCCTGCCCAGCTCTCGCCGAGACTCAGTCATACCTCTATCAAAACCGGAATAAAACTGCAAGAATCAAAACGAAATGGAAGGGCCGCCGCCATGCAGGATCCAACCAAGTACAAGGAAACTTTGTTCTCCAAGAGAGTAGGTACATTCCCGAATACATATGTTACATAAACATGAGGAAACACTTCAAAATATACATATTAGTAAGTTTACAGATCCAAAAAGGAACGTTGTATTAAGATACATTTAGGGTTTCCAAATTGTCGAGGAACTATACCAAAAGAACAAAAGAATTTCTAACTAGCTCAACTCATTCCTCAAAACATTGAAGTTCCAAAAGATAGTTCCCTATAAGGAAAATAAGGATAACGGAACGGGGTGAGCTAAAAGCTCAATGAGATACCAATAATATAAACAGTAGAATTCATGAGAAAACACTTTGGATGCATATATTCACATCAAATACGAGAAAAGAATGAACATCACAATGTAAAGGATACAGGTAGCTCTCAGGAGCCAAATCCCCGTTGCTATACTTGATCCAGCCTCGTTGATCCTCCATCAACATTCAAATAAAAGAACCAGTCCAGTAGAACACCACTTTAACTCCAAAATTCCATTCACCAAACATACCCCTTACCGGGCCCGAACGCCAAACAGGAACAGGAATGATAATACTCGAGTATACCGGAATCAAGAGTCTCAATACCCAAAGATTCCCTAGGAACAGGCACCCAGGGATTATCAATTATCTCGACCGAGCCCTCGCTGGCTCGATTTAATTAACTCCCCATGAGGTTGAACTCAGGTTTAACAGGAAGGTCGTTGGATACTCTTCCAAACGACATCATAACAAGTGCAAGTAACAAGTTCAAGTACATAACAAGTACAAGTAATAGATTCCAGTTTGTTCAGTACAGGCAGGAGAACGAGTGTGATAAATTACACCCTCGTCTCATACAGGATAAACAGTCAGGAAAGACATTCGAATAGCAATTTGTAAGTACAGAAAACCAGTTTAGCGATAATTCAGGGGAGTGGTACACTCACCAGTTAAGCAAGGATACGTCAAAAGTTTCAACCAAGGTAGGGCTCTAATCACCAAGTAACCCCAGAATAACCAAAGTAAACAATTATGGTTCCTACAGTCACAAATCGAATAAATGGAATGTATAAATACGGCTCGACTACATGTCGTACGCCTTTTCAAGTTAGCTACTAGTACGGAAGATTAAAATATGACTTTTGAGCAAAAGGATAACAACAGTTGGTCCTAGGGTTACAAACAACTCCTAAAACCTATCATTTTTACCAAGATCAATTCAACTTGAAAGAATTGCGTAGCCCTAAGATTTTGGGCAGCATACCCTCTGTATTTACCTATTTTCCAGCCATTTATGGCTTCATTGTTTTCCTCAATCAATCCCAAAATCACACACAAAATAATCTCATTTCAATAGCCGTTCAATAGGCTCCATTAGAACGTATAAGTACTAAAGTAAGTTAGGGAAAGTCCGGAAATGAAAGTTAAGCCCTAAACCCAAAAATAGTTTTGACGTCGTTTAGCGTATTGGACACAACCGGCACTACGATTATCGGATGGATGTAAAATACACCGTTTCGAAACTAAAAGAAAGGGCTACAATGTTGAAGAAGGCCACTCAGTCCAGTTTGTAGTGCAACTAGGTCAAAATGTCAATGTACCAAACCAGAACCATATAAACAGGTTAACGAACCGCATTCTGGTTAAATAACCATAATTCAGGCTACCAAAGTCCAATTGATACGTTCCTCGATCAACTTGTTTCGAGACACGTAGCACGTTTGCCTAAGGATCTAGTGAGGTTGTCCAACGCTTGGATTGCGGGACCTAGAATCAAACGGACGACACGATTTGATTTAGGTGGTAGACGACACTCCGATGAAGGTGAATACTCCAGGGGAATAGGTCGGATGAACAATCGAGGACATGACGCAAGATTGCTCAATAACCCTTGCCAAAGCAAGTTAAAGTGCTCGAACTCTCTTCTTAGAAGAAGGAACGAATTAAACCAATTTTATTAATAAAACGACTACCCTTAATGCTTACAAAGCAAGCCTTTATATAGGCAAACTAATGAAACCCTAATGCTAGTAAAAAGGAAATAACGGTTCGGCCAGGCCTTGGACAAGGTGGGCCGAATCCACGGCTCAAGAAGCCCTACAACTAGTAACTAATCCAAACAATAACCTGACGGCTCAAGACTAAAAAGGCCTAACAGTTGGCCGACTCCTTTTAATTGGAAAAACTACAAAGACTAACTAGCGGGTTAGAGCCCAAACTAACAACCATCACTTGGCTCCTCGTGGGCTTGGATTAATGAGTAGGTAACTTGATTAACATCCTTCAAGCCTTCAAGGTCCCGCCACTCGTGCACACATCAGTCCCCTCCTCTTGAGAAGGATTTGTCCTCAAATCTAGATGGGGATGAATGATACTAACAAGAGTTAGTAGTATCACACCTCAAATCGATAGTGCGCTTGGAGGTCAGCCACGTTGGGAACAAATGAAAGGTCACGAGCCAAGTAAAATGTCGTTTGGTCAGCTTCATGAGGCTCTCAAACAAGGACATGCGCCAAGATAGGAAAAAGCTTGTGTAAGGCTTGTGAAAAATCCAGGTAGCAATCCAAAGCTCTCTAATCAGCTTTTGGGCATCGATTGTCATATTATTGTAACATCCCGAATATTAGGAGGTTGTTTGTGAAGAAAATATTAAAGTGTATTTCTTTGGGTTGATTTAAAACCTTATTTTGGTTTAAAAGACTAGAAACCCTAATATTGTAGCCAAAAACCCTAGTTTACTTGTGACTAACCGGTTTTCCTAAATCTCTCATATTTTAATTGAAACCCTAATTTTAATTACTGGAATTGGAAAATTCCTCACGTTTTCTTAAAAATTTCTTTTTATTTGAAGATTATCATTTATTAAAGCCCTACTATCCAATTATCCCATGATAAGTGTAAATAAACCTAGAAAATAAGGTTTTACGCTTTGGTTTCAAGTTTGGAGTAAAATTAGGGTTTTCGCGATTTTTCGCCGGATGAATTTTCGGTACAGAGTAAGGATTAAATTTGGAGATTAAAAGTGACTTTTAAGTGAAAAATAATATGTGAGTAGTAGCAGTAAAATAAAGTTAGTGAATGGGAAGTAAAAACCCTAGTACGTGAGTTTTTAAGAAAAACGGCGTGAACCGGCGGGTCCCGCGCACTACCGTTTGAACGCACCACTGGACCACCACTTTCTTGCACCACAAGCTTATTGATATTTGAGCCAAAATATCTTCTTATATTACAGCTAAGGGGACCGAAATTTGTGGCTTATAAGTAAGGGGAAGAAAGAGAAAAATTAGTGGCTAAGAATTGTCCAAGTGTTAGCCAAATTGTGGTCTTAATTAACTCTAACCTTCTTACTCCTTATAAGACAAAAATCAGCTTCATTTCTCTTCATTTTCTGCTGCCAAGAGCCGAGAGAGAGAGAGAGTAAGAATAAGAGAGGAAAAACAAAACTCTTCTCCATTTCTTCTTCAATCCACCAACAAAGTGAGAAATCAAACAAAAGAAACCGATTAATCTTGTCTTTGAGTGGTTAGTTAGTGTTTGGTGGTGAAAGTTTGGAAAAGGAAAGCTTGGGGCTGCTTTTAGAGACTTCTAACCAAGGTAAGAGAACTCATCTCTCTAAGTTTTGCTTTTGATTTTGTTAAATTAAGTTAGTAGTTTGATTATAGTGGTGGAATCATGGATGATTAGCATGATTTAGAGGTTTTCCCCAATTTATTTGATGAACTAGGGGTTCTGATTTTCTGCTCAATGTGATGTATGATGTGTAAATGTTGCAATTAAGGTTATATAAGGTTGTTTAGTGGTGATTAGAACCAGAAATTTGAGGAAATTACACTTAGAGCTAAAAATTCCAGATTTCTGGAAAATTTCCCAAGCATTCTGTCCGAAATTGTATCTATATGTTAGAGGCCGATTTGGCCTTTGGTCAAAGAAGAAAAGTTGTATAGAATGGCATTTTATAGGTGCCTGTAAAATTTCAGCTCAATCGGAGCAACGGAGGTCGTGAAAAGTCCAAAATACCCCTACTGTTTTAAGAATTTCCCAGCAGTCCGTTTCTTCAGTTCAGTCCAGTTTATCACGATTTTTGACCAGGATCCATTATGATTTAGCTCTGGGCCAAAACATAAAAGTTGTAGTGTTCTGAAGTAGCTTTAAAATGCCTCAAAGAAAACCTGATTCGGACTTGTGTACACTGAGTTAGGTCCGCTACAGCATAATGCGTTTAAACAGCCGATGAATTGGTTTCTGGTTTAGTAGTCTGAGATTTTGACTAAGTTACATTAGGAAATGGACTAAGTGACCTTCATGAATGTTGTAGCTTTGTGTCTTAGCTTCGAAACGGCATAGGTTTCGCCTTAATCCGATAAGCGTAGCCTCGGACAAGTTATTTCCGCTTGTATACGTCAAATCTGTCTTGTGCCACATTGAATTTCTGCACTTGTACTTAATGCGGTTCTTGTTGTTATGATATTGTGAGCCTATGGAACGGCTCTTGACATAAATTGCTGATATGTATGTTGTTGGGCTGTTGTTGAAGAAAAATAATGAAGCCTAAATGGCTGGAAAATTAGGTAAACACAAAGGGCATGCTGCCCAAATTTACGCTCGAGGACTATATAAATACACTTGCGACTTGGGTCGAGTTGATATGAATAGTACTTGAACCATCTAGGGTACTTGAGTCTTCTTGTTCGAGGTATATAAGTAAGGATTTGGCCGAACTTGTACCCTTGAGAAATGAAATAATGATTGCTCAAAGTACGTTTTCCCTTGTACTTTCGACTCGCATGACCATTTCAAGTATAAATGTTACAAAGTTTTATCATTTAAAAAGTGAACGAGTATCTCACGAGTATTCTCCAAGTGAATTTCAATTTCTTGATTCTTATTGAACGAAACGTCTAAGTTTCGAACTCTAGTCATGTTTCAAAGTTCTCAAATTGAGTTTTATCGCAGATTTGGACTCCGAACTCGGAGTATAACCTGAAAGTGACCAGTAGCACTATATCTTTTGGGTGAGTGCTTTCAAATACCGAATTGAACTTGATACTTGAACTTGATACGTGACCAATCTGATTACATGTTATATACGTGAATTGTAAGGGCAAGAGTGTACTTTATCGCACTTGCCCTTACGTGATATACTTGTTTATTGTTGCAATTGACTTGATATACTTGTTTATGATGCGCGCACTTCCTGGAATTCCAGAAACCCTGTGGCGAGTTACTCTAGTCGAGCCGGCAAGGGCTTGGTCGATTGGGTAACGAACCCTGGGTCTCTTGTATCGTCGAGTGGAGTGATATCTCCTCGACTAATCGGTATACTCGAGTATTACCACCCGTGTTCTTGAGGATTTTGGGCCCAGCTGGGGGTTGAACGGTGGACGGAGAGTCGTTTAAGTGGTGTTCTACTGGATTGGTTACTTACTTGAAAGTTGACGGAGTGTCAACTACTACGGGATCAAGCTTCTGGTAATGCAATGGGAATTTGACTCCTGAGAGTCATCCGTATCCTTATACTTTGGAATGATTATTGTTTATTGGATTATTGTTTCTTTTGAAAAATTTTCTACATGCGCTCATTTTAAGATTGCTACTTGACGTGCTACTGTTCACATTTATGAACACTTTATGAACACTTTATGCTCGTTACTTTGCTATATCGAAAACTCGTACTTATAAATAATGGTCAATTTGCTATTTGGAACCTCACTGGGCTCTTAGCTCATTCCACTCCATTTGTTTTCCTTTCAGGGGTACGAGTGATGCGTGAGACTTGTAAAAGACTAGCGTAGCCTTTTGTTTGACTTTTGACTTTTTGGTCTTGTACTCGCGCTATTCCTCGAATGAAACATGTTGTACTTGGATTGTATACGTTCTGAACTAGTTTGGTGTATTGAGACTTTGTACTTCGATTTCTTAAATTATAAGCTTGAATTGGGAATGTTATTTATGGTTCATGGATGTGTGTACGTGACTCGATTGAGATAGTGAGTGAGTCCTGGCGAGAGCTGGGCAGGCGGTCCGCCGAACCCTTTGGTACGCCTTAGGGGGAGGTGGGGTCGTCACAATTATCACCTACATAATAAATCTCATAGGTAGTGGTCATAGTTGTATAATAGGGCCACAGCTTATCCTTCTCATGCACAAGGTAAGGCTCGTAATAATGACCCTCATGGAAGCTAGAGAAATTTCGAATCTGGTTGTTCAAGGTGGCATGACTCATCCTTGGTTGTCGCTGGTTTGGCACGGCTGTCGCATTTGTAGGTAGAACATTGAACCAATCGTGTTGTTCATCCATAGAAGCATGAGCCAGTGGGGTAAGGATAGCATTCGGATCTTGATTGACACACTTGTGTGCATCACCCAACATAAGCGGCAGTAATGAAGTGAAGTTCACTCCATACGAATCACACGCATTCGAGCAACATGCAGCTGGAACAAGCAGGAAATCAGGTTGCAACTCTTTAGTCATAGTTGGAAGATTTTGGACAGCTTTACAACCTACAAACACAAAATAACCTTCAACCGGAAACAATTCAGAAATCGGATAAAGAAAGAATGGGACATTATTAACTAAATGGTAAGAAGGTGTAGAACAAGATTTAAATGAGAAAACTCCCTTTGACACTTCAATATTCCTTCCACCAATTGATTCATCAACTTGAGATTCCAGTGCTAGTCCTTTACACTTCTCATCAACACCTACATAAGAGCAACAAGAGTTAGTGCTAGTAACATGCTCAAAATAAGGCAAAGGTGATGAATGAACCATAGGTAGATAACAGGCAGTAGAATCTGGAACTTCCTTTTTAAGATGAACTCGAATGAACCCTTCACTGGTATGGACAGGTTTGAATCGACATTGTTCCATGAATTGATACCAGAGAGATTTAGTTCCTAGAAGACAAACCCCACGGAAACTCACAAAGTGCCCAAGTGACTTGGGAATGGAACATGCCATGACCAACTCTACTTGATTTTGTTTAATCTGCACAAAAGAAGAGGTACTAAACAAAACACATGTTAGCCTGTTAGCAAACAAAATGTTCACACTTTCAGCCTTTGTAAACACGGTCAACTCCTCATTTTTACTCTTCACTAAGGCCAAATTATTCTTGCCTTTTCCCACTCCATTCTTCTCGGGCCATTGCTCACTCAATGTACATGAGGTTTGATTTTCATTGTTTAGCTCATGTTCATGGCTCAGTTGTAACTCATTCATATTTGGCACTTCAATCAACGAGGGACTAAGATGAATTTTCCCTTTATTACCACCGGTCGACACATGATTAAGTTGTTCCAAGTGGGAATCCCACACTTGGCTAAGTCTTTCCATCATAGAATCAACCAATGCTTTAGTCCGACTTCAGAATTCATTTTTTGCTTCACGAAGCTTTGACTCAATTCGAGAATTCTCAAACTCCTCGTCTTGATTGTCAAGACACTTCTTAGATGAACCTCGTTTGCTTGAAGTTGACCTCGATTTAGATGCTCTACGCAAACTTCTTTGCTCCTTCTCATACTCATCACAATCTTGTTTATACCTTTCATATACACACAAAGCACGGTGGCGTGGCATCTCCTCCTGGAGTGAATGATACCCACGTTGTGAACTGGATTGCATGGAACTAGAGTACTTGGAGGTACTTCGCTTGGGACCTCTCCTCTTGAAAGGTTCGGTCTCCACGAATTCTTGATTGTATGAGCAAGATGCAACTCCAGTGGGCATGACTATGTGACCTGCAAAACGGTTAGTAAAGCAAAGGGATTTTCCTCCCACACACAAGCTCACGTTTGTACACTCTACTCTCGTGTATCACTCAAGCTGATGACACTCTAATGGCCTTACCATTATGCTTACGTTGCCGGATTGAGTAACTTGAGCAATGCCACACAAGGTCCAAGAATTGTTCACAAAGCTTCGCACAAGAGTAACGAACGAGCAAAGATACTTTGGACACACTTGAGATGCTGTTTTATGATCTAAATAATGTAGGTGAACAGCCCAAGATGATCGACACTAGATAAGACACAAAACTCAAAAGCTGAAATTTTGGAATTCCTAGAAAGAACTCTACCCGAACCAATTTTTGGAATTTGTTGGGTTGCTTTGTTTTCATGCCCTTTTGGTCAGGGTTTTGGGGTATTGTTGGTGTTGTTTTGGTGAATGAGTCAGCCTTTAAAACTTAGCCCAATCCGAACATGAAGTGATGTTCCACTAATTCGAGAATGCGGCTGGTTTGGCTTGTCAAGGTGTAGCGGTCGGCTTGTGGGTGTGGGAGGCTGGATTGTGTATTGAGTGGGCTAGCTTATGTCAGTTAAGGCGGTTAAGGTTTTTTTTCTTTTCTTTGGAGGCGGTCTTAGGGTGCTCAATTGGTGCGATACCCGTCCCTACCAGCTTAACCAATTCGGTTGGCACTTGTAGTTGCAACCGACCTTGGACACAAGATTGTGTAGAGGTGGCGGCTGTTTCTTTTCAGGAAACACGGCTTTAGGGAATGATTTGGGGTTTGGCTGAAGGGGGAAACTGAATTGGTGAATATATGGGCGGTGGTGGTCAGTCAAGACATTGGGAAATGATTTTGGTGTGGTGGCCGAATGTGAGACAGAATTTGGGAAAACTGAATTGTTTATTGAATTGGTTATATGTGGGCGGTGGAGGTCGGTTGATGGAAGGCTGGATTGTGTATTAAGTGGACTGTTGAGTCGGTGAAGACTTTGGGAATAATCGGGTGTGATAGCCGGCGGTGTTTTGGAAAACTGAATTGGTAGGTTGTGCGGCTGTTTATGTCGGTCAAGGCTTTGGGGAATGGTTTGGTGTTTGGCCGAATGGGAGACTGAATTGATGATTATATGGGCAGTGGAGGTCGGTTGGAGGGGAGCTTGGGTCTTGGCCAATGGGTTCTTGGCAGCTATTAATCCCAACAAAGGTAGGATTAGTTGGAGTCAAAGGTGGGACTTGGTTTTCCCAAGTAGGGAACCTTAAGAGCCGGATCTTTCCTTTTTTTTTTGTTTTTTTTTTCGTTTCTTTCTTCTTCTTTTTTGGCTCAATCAGATTCCTTCAGGATGTAATTTCAGTCCCAAAAAATTTCCTTGAATTCGGCTCAATATCCAAAATCTGCCAAGACAAGACTGAAGTTGTTTCAAGTGTTTCAAACCCCATGATTTTGGTTTCAAGAAGTTCCAAATCAGTCTTTGGTAGGCCAAGATTTTCAAGAAACTTGTTCAAGAAGCTCAAGAACTCACCCAAGGATATTTTGGTTTTCAAGTTTGGCAAGAAAACAACACAAAAGTTCAAGAACAAGAGTAAACAGGTTCGGTAGCCCCAACGACCAAATTCCAGCAATGACTTCAAGGGCCACAACCAGGTATGCGGCTTTCTCTCCTTTTCTTTTTTTTTTGTGACTTTTGCCGGGTTGTTTACACGGCCCCAACAACACAACAACCAACCAAAATGGACCCACTATCTGGACACATACTAATCAGCAATTAACGAAGGAGAAATCTAGACAAATTGCTACAACACAAGATGCGACAAGGAGGGAAAGGAACCCTAGCTGCCGCACAGTTTTTTTTTTTTTTCTTTTGCTGGTCACGGCACAACTACTTTGGGCAGTGACTACGGACACAAGACACCAAGACACGACCAGAAATTTCAACACACAAACGCGGACAGAAATTGACGCCAATGAGGGGCCAAGCCGCGGACAGATTCGTGACACACGGAGACACAACGACAGACTGAATGTTGAAACAACAAGCTGAACACACACACAGACAGATTATGCTTGAACAACTAGAAGATACAATAGCCCAACAGTTTTGACGAAACAAAAGGACGCAACTAACGACGCAACACAACAAGCAAGTTGCGGCCAGGTTGAGTTGAGAACTTCGACAAGAGCTATACGGATAGGTTTCTATTTTTTTTTTTTTGTAACGATGTGGCCGGACTGATTGGCAACAAGGTTCAATGACACAAAGGTGGACAGATTTGGACCCAAATGTTATGGACAGAATCCAGCCACGAAGTAATACCAACGGACAGAAATTTTAAGGCTTGCGACAAGTTGTAAGCACGAACAGAATTTTTTTTTTTTTTTTTTTAAACAAAGCACAAACGGACAGTTTTGGACTCGACTTCAACAACAAGACAACGACCAGAATTTCTTGACAACAAAAGCACGAAACGGCACAACAAAGCAACAATGCTAACGAACAGATTTTTTTTTTTTTTTTTGAAACAAGGCAGTGGAAATAAAGAACTCTAAGACAAAACTACGGATATAACGGAAGATACCTCTACCAAAGCTCTGAAGCCAACTGATACGTTCCTCGATCAACTTATTTCGAGACACGTAGCACGTTTGCCCAAGGATCTAGCGAGGTTGTCCAACGCTTGGATTGCGGGACCTAGAATCAAACGGACGACACGATTTGATTTAGGTGGTAGACGACACTCTGATGAAGGTGAATACTCTAGGGGAATAGGTCGGATGAACAATCGAGGACATGACGCAAGATTGCTCAATAACCCTTGCCAAAGCAAGTTAAAGTGCTCGAACTCTCTTCTTAGAAGAAGGAACGAATTAAACCAATTTTATTAATAAAATGACTACCCTTAATGCTTACAAAGCAAGCCTTTATATAGGCAAACTAATGAAACCCTAATGCTAGTAAAAAGGAAATAACGGTTCGGCCAGGCCTTGGACAAGGTGGGCCGAATCCACGGCTCAAGAAGCCCTACAACTAGTAACTAATCCAAACAATAACCTGACGGCTCAAGACTAAAAAGGCCCAACAGTTGGCCGACTCCTTTTAATTGGAAAAACTACAAAGACTAACTAGCGGGTTAGAGCCCAAACTAACAACCATCACTTGGCTCCTCGTGGGCTTGGATCAATGAGTAGGTAACTTGATTAACATCCTTCAAGCCTTCAAGGTCCCGCCACTCGTGCACACATCACCAATTCAAGTGATTCCAAAGCCATACGAAAGCTAAGATACCAGGCTATATTTATTAAGAAGACATCAACAACCAAATTAGTAGTATTCCCAATAAAATTAACCAATTACCAAAGCTGATTAACAGGTTCGGACAGAAACAGGGCAGCAGGGATATTTCAGTCTTTTCACAGGCTACGTTGCTCCGATTGGCCTGAAATTTTTCAGGCATCTATAAAATATCATTCCCTACAACTTTTATGTTTTAACCCAAAGCTAATTCGGCCTTTAACTGGGGGAAAAAGTACCAGGTAAAATGGGTTCAATTGCAACCCTAAGTTTCGAAATTTCCTTTCAAAGCGGAAATTTTCCGCAAATAGCCACAAGTTACACCCCTAAGGCTTCATTCTAAACCATTTCCAATCATCATTCATGGCCACACAATATTAATCATATGAAAACAGAAAAATTATGAATAAATATAAAACTTCACCAATTTCTACCAAAAATCATGAAACAACACCTAATATCATCACTTCATCTCACATAAGTCACTAATTAAGCATTATTGAGAAGAAAGAGAGGTCCCTTAGCTACTTACCTTAACAATCGAAGAAAGGAGACAACTTAACACCTTAATCTTCCAAACCACTCCACCACTCACCTTAATCCCACTAAGAGAGAGGTTTTTATGGAGTAAATCAAGATTCTAAAGTTTGATTTGTGAGATTGAGCAAGAAATAGAAGGAAGAAATTGAAGAGTTTTCCTTTCTTTTTCCTTGGAGAGGTTCAGCCACAAGAAGCTTGCAAGATGATGAAACTTGGTCAATTTTTGATTTATTGGTAAAGTTGGTCCAAGGGTCAAAGTCCAACCAAATCACAAATTGACACTTGTCACTCTCATTAATGCTATTCTATCCTTTTGTCTCTCCAACCTTAATCCATTTGCTAACCTCTAATCATCTCTTAACACCTGCTAAATTAAACCCTGTATAAAAAACTTAACCTAATTGACCGAATTTTACCGAACTTTCCGCACTAGCGGGGCTAACGCCCGGTATACACTCCTAAAATCTCATGAACTAACTTATACTAGAAAAATGATTTTGAAACCAGATTTACCCATAAAAATTATCTAGAAAATTTTTCTAACAAAGAAAATATAGAAAAGGCGTGCAATTAAATAAAATAAAAGCTTTAAAATAAGAAAATTTTCGGGTTCTCACAATATGTATAAGAAAATCGCGGTTCTTCGAGACGAAATAGAGTTCCAAAAGAGATTAGCCGAGTACTGGGAAGGGCGGTGGAAGCACGAGTATTCAGAGAAAATTGAGCTTTACACAAGAACTTAGAGTTAAAAAGGAAATACGGAGGGATTTCTGAGGAGGATTTAGCAAGGGCACAAAGTATTACTCCTACGGAGGTTCTGGAGGAAGCTCAAAGGACAGAAATTGCCAGTCCACAAGTGAAGCTCTTTCCTGCAAAGAAAAAGGATGTACCTCGTAAACGTCAAAGGCCAGAACTGGCTGAGCGGGGTAGGCCATTCGCTAAGATGGGGCGTGGAGTGGGTGGTGTGAAAATTTTGGAGACGCTTAGGAAGGATACTCCGGGAGGAAACCCAAGTGGAGAAGGATCACTGAGAGGTGTCTCACAAGGAGATCAAACCTCAATCCCTTTCCCATTTTGTGGCTATTGTAGAAAAGCCAACCATCTGGAGGTAGGTTTTTGGAAAAAAGGGGGAAGATGTCTGCGCTGTGGGAGCGCCAAGCATCGGATTGCTAATTGCGTGAAAAGAAAGGAACCTAGCAACCAACCGAGACCGACCCTGGACCGTCAAATGGAGAAGGGACTGGAATGAAGATTCTCGTTTCTTCCGAGACGTAGAAGGTAAAAGCCATTGGTTACTTTAGATTGTGATAGGAAAATTTCGAGGACGAAATTTCTTTAAGGGGGAGAGAGTGTGAGAACCCTAAAATTTTCACATTTTCTTAGCCTTTTGTTTATTCTCACTTCCCCTTGTTAAGTGAAAATGTGTTAACCATTTGTTTTCAACAAAGGAAGGTTTTGATATTACGTGTATTTGGGTGAACAATATGTATATACGTGTATGTGTTGGAAGTACGGTTGAGCGCGGCAATTGAACTAGGATTATTTTATTTCTTTGCCTGCATTTTTTACTTTCCTTGGAAATATTAAAATTTCTATGCATTTTTACAAGCAAGTATAGTTTTAAATTCATTTTTCTAGTATGAGTTAGTGGACGTTAAATGTGAAACGCATTATCGATGTGGGGCCTGCTAGTGTGATAAATGTGGTGATTAAGAGTGAGTTTTAAATGATATTAAGTGTGTGATTAGAAGTGATAATAATAAGTTAGTGAATTAGAAGATAAAAGCCTTGTATACGCGATTTAAAGAAAAACGGCTAGAACCGACGGGTAACGTTCACTATCGATTGAACACACCACTTGACTACCACTTCCCTACCACCACATACCCTTGATATTGTTGCAAAATATCTCCCTCATCCTCAGCCCTTATAGCCGAAAATGTTGACTCAAAATGCAAGGAAAAGAAAAAAATTTTGGATGGATTTTGGTGGTGCCACTTGTTAGCCATCTATGGCCCTTTGACCAAACCCTTTTGTCTTGCCTTCTTATCTTTCATTTGAGCTCATTCTTCATCATTTTTTTTTGGTTTGGCCGAGAGCAAGGAGAGGTAGGCGAGTGAAGAGAGTTTTCCATTTCCAACCTTGAATCCAACCTTTGTAAGTGAGAACAAGAAAAACTAAACCGATTAATCAATAGTTTGGAAGCTTGGGAAGCTTAAGGAACCAAAAATTTCAAGAAGTAGTAGTGGAGGATCACTCTTTCAAGGTCTTGTCTTGAGGTATAATGGCTGATCACTCTTTCTTTCTCCATTAATCATGATTAAGTTGGGTATTAATGTTAGACTTGTGCTTGTGATGCTTGTTTCAAAGGGTTTTGATGATTGGGTGGAGGAATATTGAGTTAGGGTTTTGATTTATTCACTCATATATCTTGTGGGTTAGGTGTTTATGGTGTATATATATGGTTTATAATCTTGTAAAGGAGAAAGTAGTGGTAATTTTAAGGTAAAAATGTGAATTATAGCTTGACTATAACAAAAGTCCAGATTTCTGGAAATTCAAGCTTCAGTTCTACCCCGTTCCAGTTCGTGATGTTAGAGGCTGAATTAGGTTCAGAATAAAACATTAAAGTTGTAGAGAATGATGTTTTATAGTTTCTTACAAAATTTCAGCTAAATCGGAGCAACGTAACCTGTGAAAAGACAAAAATACCCCTGACTCTCATAGGTTTAGTCCAGTGGACAATTTTGATATTTCACAACACTAACCGTGTCTGTTCACCCGGATATCTACTGAATTAGCCTTTACCCAAAATGTGAAAATTGTAGGGCTATGTCTTAGCTTTCCAACGCCCTTAGAATCACCTCGTTTGCACTTCGGTAGCCTGAGTTATGGTCGTTTATACATAAGGCGGTTAACAAGCCCGAATGTGAGATTCTGGTTCGGTTATTTGAGATTTTGACTTAGATACACTAAAAATTGGACTGAGTGGTCTTCATCAAAGTTGTAGACCTTTGTCTTAGCTTCGAAACGGTATAAAGTTCACCCCAATCTGATAAGCATAGCTTCAGTTGTGTCCGTTACGCAAAACAACATCAAATCTATCTTTTGTTTCATGACTCAACCTTCATTTCCGCACATGCTCCTGGCTTGATTTTGTACTTGTATGACTTGGAGCCTATAGAATGACTATTGAAATGAGATGATTTTGTATATGACTTTGGATTTTATTGAGGAAAAGAATGATGCCATACATGGCTGGAAAATAGGTAAATACAAAAGGGCGTGCTGCCCAAATTTACACTCGAGAACTAGGTCGATATACTTGCGACTTGAGTAAGGCTTGAGAGCAAATACCATGTGAACCATCTAGGGTATTTATGTTTTCTTTGCCACTTCGACTCAAATAGCGATTTTAAAGTTTTACAAGTGAGTCTAAGTTTTACAAATATTTTACTTATGTCCTTTGGTTTCAATGTACTCTTTTCACTACCAAAACCATATTTATACTTTGTACTAGTACGTATTCGATTTGTCTTTGACTCACTTACATCTTTGATGGTTGAAGCATAATGTGTTCGTTTGATTATTAGGGTTCCTTGATGATTGAGAGTATTATCCGGAAGGAAACTTTGGACGTTATTTTGCTTAAATAGGTAAGTGTTCCTTGTTGTTATGTTACTCTTGACTATATGCCTTGTTCCATGTTATGGATATTTGATTGAATGTTAAATGCTTTCAATGATTGCTAAAAATGAGTTTTCTAGGCGAGTGTGTACTTTATCGCACTCGACCTAAATGAATGTAAAATTTTCAATGATTGAATGATTATATGTGCATGAATGTAAGCCTGATGGCTGAACTGGACCCTGCCCTTCGTTACTGATCGACTCGAGCCAGAAACGGACTTAGTCGGGCAATTTAGTGACCTTGGGTGAACGTTTGGTATACTCGAGTATTACCTTGTTGTCGGGTGGAGTCCGGCCAACGTCCGGAAGGGGTGAAATGAAATGAAATGAATGAACGAGTGGCAATGAATGAAATGAAGGGTCTTACTTATCAAAATGCATTTTTTAAATGATTGGAGGAATAAGGGGAATGACAGGAGAATGAACGAACGAACGAATAGCTCCATGTGAGCCCGTATCCTTTTAATGAATGTGTTGTTATCGCTTTTCCTTGTAAATGTTTCTTGAACTGGATTGATTATTTGATTATGTGTTCGGAACCTTACTGGGCTTTTAGCTCATTCCTTTAGTTTTATTTTCCTTAACAGGGGAAGGCGAGCAAGGACGAGAGCTCGATAGAGACTAGCCTAGACTAGTTTCTTTGATTTTGTAATGGTTCTCGCCCTAGTGCTCGGCACGGGCTGGATGTATGGTGAATTGAAAACCTTTGTATATTCAATGGCTGTACTGCCTTTTGAGATAGAAATGTATATAAGTTATGCTTTAAGTTTTGGATCGTTGTTATGTTGATTCTTGGTTTATTCTGGTTTCGATTGAGGATTGAAGTGAACGACTGAGTCCCGGCGAGAGTTGGGCAGGCGGTCCGCTAACCCCTTTGGTTCGCCTTAGGGGGAGGTGGGGTTGTCACAGTGGGTATCAGAGCCTGCTTCGCGTGGTTTCTGCGCAGAGCGAGCCTGGACTAAGTGGTGAATAAGTATGAAGGACTAAGTGCTCGTTCGAGCATAAGCTGTGACTTGTGAATGTTATAGGCCTTACATTTTCTTGTGGTATTGTAGGACCATAGATAGGTACGTCAGGTAGGAATTTCGATTGTAGATAGTTTACTCTTGGGACTGGCCAGCTCTAGATGTGAATTATCTTATTTCGGATTCTTGTGCCCGAGTACTCCAGAGTTGAGGCGGTGTTAAGTATTGGAGATTTGGATTTTGGGAACATGAATAGGCTTTGTTTGGCCAGAATGAGCATAAGAGGTCAATGGACATCTAGTTTGGATGGTAAGTGACGTGAGAGATCGGACGGGGTTATTTTATTGAGACCGGGACGATATCGCCTTTTCTTTTGATTTTCCCTTGTATTGTGTCACGACCCCATTTTCCCCTAAGGCGAACCAGAGGGGTCAACGGGCCGCCTGCCCAGCTCTCGCCGGGACTCAGTCGATCACTACAGTCCTCAAACAAATACAAGATAAAATCTCCAATATAAATCAAATATTCCAACATTTACATATCAAAAGCGAAGCGTCCACGCTTCCACTGCGCCACTCTGATCCTTGGTCACAATGATTATACAGGAGGAAGTCCAAAACTTGACTATTACACATCCAATCAATTCTAAACGTTCAATACAATCCCAATATGAATGATTACACAAAAGGAAAACCAAATTCAATCCATACATGAAATAATCCAGGATTAAACACTACAAGCCCTTCCCTTCGCCTTGAGCCCTGTGGAGGGGAATAAAACATTTTGGGGTGAGCTAGAAGCTCAGCGAGTAACCAAGAAATTCAGTTATCAAATCAGTTTCACAATCGTTCATTTCAATAATGTCATGCTTCAACAATCAATGCACTTTCACTTCTCTCATGAGCCAGTGAAATCATGGTACTTAGACGTCCAACGCTCCAAACAATCATTTAACATTGAACATTAACATTGAACATTGAACATTGAGCCCATTGGTGCTCTACAGGAACATTAAACGGTGGAGGAAACGTCGGAGTCTAGCACACGAATTCCAAGTACTCATTTGAGCCAAAACATGTTAAGAACTTATATGCCGGCACACAGGATATGCAATCAAAGAAACGATGCAAGAAACATTTTAAAGTAACGTTGCAAGTAGTTTAAGGTCACTCACCTCCACGGCTCACAATCCTCGTCCAATATAGCCAATTCCATCATTCAAGTCCAAGCCTTTCACATGACACTTAAGGTAACCAACGCTATTAAAAATCGGACAGCATGTCCCCATAAATTCATCCTTTCCATCCTACAATCAAACCCAATCACATAGCAATTAACCACAATTGCTCAAAACCAGAAAACAGTTTTGACGTCCTTTTGCGGTAATGGCACCAAAGGCACATCGAGTATCGGATGAAGGTCCAAGACCCACCGTTTCGAAGCTAAGAACCAGAGATACAACAATGTAGAAGGTCACTCAGTCCAAATCCTGGCACAACTAGGTCAAATATGCAGAATACCAAACCAGAATCGTAATTACAGGTTCCCAAATCACACAAAACTGTAATTCGTCCAACTCAGTCTACACAGGTCCAAATGCATTGATTCCAAAGGAATATGATAGCTAAGGCATCAAGCTACATTTCATCAGAAGACACCAACAACAAAATCCAAACCAATTCCAGTCAAAACAGACGATTACAATCGCAGTTCGCACATTCTGATCACCCAGAACAGCAACAGTAAAAATGGCATAACTCACTCTACACTACTCCAAATGACCTGAAATTTTGTAGGCACCTTTAAAATGTCATTCCCTACAACTTTCATGTTCTGAGCTAAGGCCAATTCGGCCTCCATCTAGGACCTAAAATTTCGGACAGAATGTAGCTTCAAGAACCCTAATTTTCTAGAATTTCTTCCAAACCCAAAATTGGTTGCAATTACCAATCATTTACATCCACTAGAGTCATAACCCCTCATTATCAACCATCATAGATGACCACAACATCACATTCATATTAAACCAGAAAATTCCTCAATAAAATAAAAACTTCACCAATTCATTCCAAACCAAGAAATAAACCACAATTTTCAACACCATAGCCACCATTAGGCACAAATTAAACATCATTAGGTGTAAGAGGATGTTCAATCATCACTTACCTAATAAACAAGAGAAGGAGAGTTGTAGGACACCTTAGCTTCTCCAAAAAACTTCACCAAATCACTCACTAGCACCAAATGGAAGGATTGTATGGAGTAGAAACAAATTTCAGCACTTGGGTTGGATGATTTGAGCTAGATGTTAGCTAAAATGGTGAAGAGCTCTCTTCCTTTCTTCCTTAAGGTTGGTCGGCCAAAGAAGAGAAAGAAATGGTGATTTTTGTGGCAAATTTGAGATATTTAATCAACTAAGAAAGGTCAAAAGTCAAACAAGTCAAATAAGTGGCAACCTCTCTTAAAGTGACACATGTCACTTCATTAATGCAACTCTATCCTTTTGTCTTTCCAATAAAATATCTTAACACTTTGTAAAATAATATCACTTAATACAAAATTCCAACAAGTGGTTAAAAATATAATGCATTTACCGCACTAGCGGGTCCCACGTCCAAAATACGCTTTTAATTTCTCAAAAACTAACCGATACTAGAAAAATCATTTTAAAACTATTTTTGCTCATAAACTTTATCTGGGGAATTTTTCTAATCAAGAAAATGTAGAAAAGGCGGGCGTTTTAAAAAATAAACCCTAGAAAATTAGAAAATTTCCGGGTTCTCAAACTCATTTTTTTTCGGGGCGTCACATATTGTCATTCCATGACTTTTGTTTGTGGTATGTTAATATGTACACGTGTAATGTTGACTGCTTTTGACTATCTGCCTGCTTTGACTACCTGTCTAAAGTGATATGTCTCTTTGTGCATATGTTTCTCTGTGTATTTGGTACGTTAGATCTTGCTATTTTAGTCAATTTACTTCGTTTGCTTATTAAAGTACCTTTTGGAAAAAAAAAGAGAAAAGTGAGAGAGGGGGAAATAATATGGAGGGAAGACGTAGTCGTGGCCTGGGGAGTAAGCGAGCCCAAGAGCCAAGAGAAGAAAGGAAAACAACAGCTGAACAAAGACAAGGACCGAGAGTGCCACTTGTACTTAGGAATTTATTATGACCCATTGTTTTACCCGGCAGGCTATCATCTGAGTTCCAGCGACTCCGTGAGATGGCACATTGGGTTGATATGTGTGACAGCCCCACCTCACCCTAAGGTGAACCGAAAGGTTCGGCAGACCGCATGCCCAGCTCTCGCCGAGACTCAGTCATACCTCTATCAAAACCGGAATAAAACTACAAGAATCAAAATGAAATGGAAGGGCCGCCGCCATGCAGGATCCTACCAAGTACAAGGAAACTTTGTTCGCCAAGAGAGTAGGTACATTCCCGAATACATATGTTACATAAACATGAGGAAACACTTCAAAATATACATATTAGTAAGTTTACAGATCCAAAAAGGAACATTGTATTAAGATACATTTAGGGTTTCCAAATTGTCGAGGAGCTATACCAAAAGAGCAAAAGAATTTCTAACTAGCTCAACTCATTCCTCAAAACATTGAAGTTCCAAAAGATAGTTCCCTATAAGGAAAACAAGGATAACGGAACGGGGTGAGCTAAAAGCTCAATGAGGTACCAACAATATAAACAGTAGAATTCATGAGAAAACACTTTGGAGGCATATATTCACATCAAATACGAGAAAAGAATGAACATCAAAATGTAAAGGATACAGGTAGCTCTCCGGAGCCAAATCCCCGTTGCTATACTTGATCCAGCCTTGTTGACCCTCCGTCAACATTCAAATAAAAGAACCAGCCCAGTAGAACACCACTTTAACTCCAAAACCCCATTCACCAAACATACCCCTTACCGAACCCGAACGCCAAACAGGAACAGGAATGGTAATACTCAAGTATACCGGAATCAAGAGTCTCAATACCCAAAGATTCCCCAGGAACAGGCACCCAGGGATTATCAATTATCTCGACCAAGCCCTCGCTGGCTCGATTTAATTAACTCCCCATGAGGTTGAGCTCAGGTTTAACAGGAAGGTCGTTGGATACTCTTCCAAACGACATCATAACAAGTGCAAGTAACAAGTTCAAGTACATAACAAGTACAAGTAATAGATTCCAGTTCGTTCAGTACAGGCAAGAGAACGAGTGTGATAAAGTACACTCTCGTCTCATACAGGATAAACAGTCAGGAAAGACATTCGAATAGCAATTTGTAAGTACAGAAAATCAGTTTAGCGATAATTCAGGGGAGTGGTACACTCACCAGTTAAGCAAGGATACGTCAAAAGTTTCAACCAAGATAGGGCTCTAATCACCAAGAAACCCCAGAATAACCAAAGTAAACAATTATGGTTCCCACAGTCACAAATCGAATAAATGGAATGCATAAATACGGCTCGACTACATGTCGTACGCCTTTTCAGGTTAGCTACTAGTACGGAAAATTAAAATATGACTTTTGAGCAAAAGGATAACAGTTGGTCCTAGGGTTACAAACAACTCCCAAAACCTATCATTTTTACCAAGATCAATTCAACTTGAAAGAATTACATAGCCCTAAGATTTTGGGCAGCATACCCTCTGTATTTACCTATTTTCCAGCCATTTATGGCTTCATTGTTTTCCTCAATCAATCCCAAAATCACACACAAAATAATCTCATTTCAATAGCTGTTCAATAGGCTCCATTAGAACGTATAAGTACTAAAGTAAGCTAGGGAAAGTCCGGAAATGAAAGTTAAGCCCTAAAACCCAAAAACAGTTTTGACGTCGTTTAGCGTATTGGACACAACCGGCACTATGATTATCGGATGGATGTAAAATACACCGTTTCGAAGCTAAAAGAAAGGGCTACATTGTTGAAGAAGGCCACTAAGTCTAGTTTGTAGTGCAACTAGGTCAAAATGTCAATGTACCAAACTAGAACCGTATAAACAGGTTAACGAACCGCATTCTGGTTAAATAACCATAATTCAGGCTACCAAAGTCCAATTCAAGTGATTCCAAAGCCATACGAAAGCTAAGATACCAGGCTATATTTATTAAGAAACCATCAACAACCAAATCAGTAGTATTCCAATCAAATTAACCAATTACCAAAGCTGATTAACAGGTTCGGACAGAAACAGGGCAGCAGGGATATTTCAGTCTTTTCACAGGTTACGTTGCTCCGATTGGCCTTAAATTTTTCAGGCATCTATGGAATATCATTCCCTACAACTTTCATCTTTTAACCCAAAGCTAATTCGGCCTCTAACTAGGGGAAATAGTACCAGATAGAATGGGTTCAATTGCAACCCTAAGTTTCGAAATTTCCTTTCAAAGCGGAAATTTTCCGCAAATAGCCACAAGTTACACCCTAAGGCTTCATTCTAAACCATTCCCAACCATCATTCATGGCCACACAATATTAATCATATGAAAATAGAAAAATCATGAATAAATATAAAACTTCACCAATTTCTACCAAAAATAATGAAACAACACCTAATATCATCACTTCATCTCACATAAGTCACTAATTAAGCATTATTGAGAAGAAAGAGAGGTCCCTTAGCTACTCACCTTAACAATCAAAGAAAGGAGACAACTTAACACCTTAATCTTCCAAACCACTCCACCACTCACCTTAATCCCACTAAGAGAGAGGTTTTTATGGAGTAAATCAAGATTCTAACGGTTGATTTGTGAGATTGAGCAAGAAATAGAAGGAAGAAATTGAAGAGTTTTCCTTTCTTTTTCCTTGGAGAGGTTCGGCCACAAGAAGCTTGCAAGATGATGAATCTTGGTCAATTTTTGATTTATTGGTAAAGTTGGTCCAAGGGTCAAAGTCCAACCAAATCACAAAGTGACACTTGTCACTCTCATTAATGCTACTCTATCCTTTTGTCTCTCCAACCTTAATCCATTTGTAAACCTCTAATCATCTCTTAACATCTGCTAAATTAAACCCTGTATAAAAAACTTAACCTAATTGACCGAATTTTACCGAACTTTCCGAACTAGCGGGGCCCACGCCCGGTATACACTCCTAAAATCTCATGAACTAACTTATACTAGAAAAATGATTTTGAAACCATATTTACCCATAAAAATTATCTAGAAAATTTTTCTAACAAAGAAAATATAGAAAAGGCGTGCAATTAAATAAAATAAAGGCTTGAAAATAAGAAAATTTCCGGGTTCTCACAATATGTATAAGGAAATCGCGGTTCTTCGAGACGAAATAGAGTTCCAAAAGAGATTAGTCGAGTACTGGGAAGGGCGGTGGAAGCACGAGTACTCGGAGAAAATTGAGCTCTTGCACAAGAACTTAGAGCTAAAAAGGAAATACGAAGGGATTTCTTAGGAGGCCTTAGCAAGGGCACAAAGTATTACTCATATGGAGGTTCTGGAGGAATCTCAAAGGACAGAAATTGCCAGGCCACATGTGAAGCTCTTTCCTGCAAATAAAAGGGGTGTACCTCGTAAACGTCAAAGGCCAGAACAGGCTGAGCGGGGTAGGCCATTCGCTAAGATGGGGCGTGGAGCGGGTGGTGTGAAAATTTTGGAGACGCATAGGAAGGATACTCCGGGAGGAAACCCAAGTGGAGAAGGATCACTGAGAGGTGTCTCACAAGGAGATCAAACCTCAATCCCTTTCCCATTTTGTGGCTATTGTAGAAAAGCCAACCATCTGGAGGTAGGTTGTTGGAAAAAAGGGGGAAGATGTCTGCGCTGTGGGAGCGCCAAGCATCGGATTGCTAATTGCGTGAAAAGAAAGGAACCCAGCAACCAACCGAGACCGACCCTGGACCGTCAAATGGAGAAGGGATTGGAATGAAGATTCTCGTTTCTTCCGAGACGTAGAAGGTAAAAGCCATTGGTTACTTTAGATTGTGATGTGTGTACGGGTCAAAGCCCACGCAATGACTTACATGTTTCGAGTCCCATTGGGCCCAGTCACGCATGCATGGGCCAAGCTATTCAAAGAATCATTCCAAGTTCCGGTTAGAGTTGTGCAAGACCAACATGGAGTTCACAAAGATATTGAGGGCTTGGAGAGAGACAATCGAGCCATTTACACCATGATCCAAGCCCACGAAGAGTCAAGCGGGTCACCAAGAGAATAAGGCCTTAGGCCCCATCAATTAGTTAGCAATTAGTTAATGATTAAGTAAGAGCATGGGCCGGCCCATCTTGTTCCAAGAGCATGGGCCGACTTTTTCCTTTACCTAGCCCCTTTAGGGTTTTAGTCACTTTAGCCTATAAATAGGCTTGCTTTGTAAGGTTTAAGGGTAGACGTTTTATCAATAAAGTTTTGCATATTTTCGATTCTTCTTGAGAGAGAGATTCGACCCCTTTACTTGCGTTGGCAAGGGTTTTGAGCAGTCTTGCGTCCTGTCCTAGATTGTTCTACCGACCTATTCCCCTGGAGTATTCACCTTCATCGGAGTGTCGTCTACCGTCTTGAATCAAATCGTGTCGTCCGTTTGGTTCTAGATCCCGCAATTCCAAGCGTTGGACATCCTCGCTAGATCCTTGGGCAAACGTGCTACGTGTCTCGAAACGTGTTGATCGAGGAACGTATCAGTTGGCTTCAGAGCTTTGGTAGAGGTATCTTTCGTTATATCCATATTTTTCGTAGTTGTGTCGTAGAATTATTAGTACTTTCCGCTGCCTTGTTCAAAAAAAAAAAATAAAATCACTGTTCACCGACTGTTCACCCGACACTGTTCATCGTTACTGTTCACCGATACTGTTCATCCGAATACAAATCTGTCCAGCCTTGTTGTTTGTGTTATCCAACTTGTTTACTTGGTTTTCAAATCTGGATTTTGGCAAAACTTGTTGGAATTTTGTGAATCTTGAAGAGAACTTACAATAATCTTGAGCTTCTTGAATTCTTGACCACAATCTTGAAATTTCTGAAGTTCCTGACAACTTCCTTGAAAGTTCTTGAAAGATCTTGGAGTTTTTGGTAGTTATTATTTGTGGACTTCCTTGTTTTGTGTCGTGGTTGATAGTTGTAGTCAAGAAAAAAAAACAGAAAACAAAAACGAAAAGAAAAAGAAAGAAAAGAGGAATCGGTTGGCAAGAAAAAAAAAAGGAAAGGAAAGAAAGTGGCAATCGAATTGTTTTGAATAGGGAACCAAATCTGATTTGTGTAATCTTTCTTGGAGTAGAATTTGGAAGTTACCAAAAGTTGTTTCAAGAAGATTACCAAAGGTTGTTTCAAGAAGGTTACCAAAAGTTGTTTCAAGAAGATTACCAAAAGTTGTTTCAAGAAGGTTACCAAAAGTTGTTCAAGAGGAAAAGGATTTTCAAAGGGTTTCCAAAAACTAACTTGTTTCCAAAATCAATTAGGAAACTAAGTAAAGCACTTGGATAACTCTTTGTACTCACTTGGACACTCTCTCTCCTACCTTTTTAGGAAACTTTCCCAAACTCTCTCATCTATTTTTTTTGGAAACTTTCCTAAGGTCTCTCATCTATTTTTAGGAAACTTTCCTAAATTCTCTTATCCATTTTTTGGAAACTTTCCTAAATTCTCTCATCCATTTTTAAGAAATTTTCCTAAAACTCTCTCATCTATTTTTTGGAAACTTTCCTAAATTCTCTCATCCATTTTTTAGGAAACTCTCCTCAAATTCTCTCATCCATTTTTAGGACCTTTCCTATATTCTTTTATCCACTTTAGGAAACTCTCCTATATTCTCTCATCCACTTTAGGAAAATCTCCTATATTCTCTTCCTAGATTTTAGGAAACTTTCCTACATTTTCTCCTACATTTGCTCCTATATTTTCTCCTAGATTTTAGGAACACTTTCCTACATTTTCTCCTACATTCTTGTGGTTACACTTGTGGAAAGGTTGGTTACGGTTGTTGGACTTGAGCAGCATTTCTCAACTACCTAATCCAACAGGTAAAGGTATTTGGTAAGTCCATTAGAATGCTTCGAGAGATACACGAGGGATGAGCACATACACGTGAGCTTGTGTGACGTGAGGAATCTCCTTTTCTTTGCTTACCATTTTGGCAGGTCACGCACTCATGCCTAGAGAAGTTGCGTCTTACCGATACAACCAAGAATTCTTGGAGAATGAGCCTCTCAAGAGGAGGGGTCTCAAGATGCCTACTCACAAGTACTCTAGTTCCATGCAATCCAGTTCACAACATGGGTATCATTCACTCCGGGAGGAGATGCAACGCCACCGTGCTTTGTGTGTATATGAAAGGTATAAACAAGATTGTGATGAGTATGAGAAGGAGCAAAGAAGTCTGCATAGAGCATCTAAATCGAGGTCAACTTCAAGCAAACGAGGTGCATCTAAGAAGCGTCTTGACAATCAAGACGAGGAGTTTGAGAATTCTCGAATTGAGTCAACGCTTCGTGAATCAAAGGAAAAATTTCGAAGTCGGACTAAAGCATTGATTGATGACATGATGGAAAGACTTAGCCAAGTGCTGGATTCACACTTGGAGCAACTTAACCATGTGCCAACCGGTGGTAATAAAGGAAAAATTCAGTCTAGTCCATCGTTGATTGAAGAGCCACGTACGAATGAGTTGCTGCCGAGCCGTGAACAAGAGCTCCCCAATGAAAAACAAAACTCAAGTGCAATGAAGGATCAATGGTCCGAGAAGAAGGGAGTGGGGATAAGCAAGAACAATTTGGCCTTAGTGAAGAGTCAAGAAAAAGAGTTGACCATGTCTGCAAACATTGAACGTGTGAACACTTTGTTTGCTAACCAGATAACATGTGTTTTGTTTAGTATATCCTCGTTTGTGCAGGTTAAACAAAGTCAAGTAGAGTTGGTCATGGCATGTTCCATCCCGAAGTCACTTGGACACTTTGTGAGTTTCCATGGAGTTTATCTTTTAGGAACTAAATCTCTTTGGTATCAATTCATGGAACAATGTCCAATCAAATCTGTCCGCGCCATTGGAGGATTCATTCGAGCTCATCTCAAAAGGGAAATTCCAGATTCTACTTCTTATTCTTTACCTATGGTTCATTCATCACCTTTGCCTTATTTTGAGCATGTTACTAGCACTAACTCTTGTTGCTCTTACGTAGATCTTGATGAGGAAGGACTAGCACTGGACTCTCAAGTTGAATCAATTGGTGGAAGAAATATTGAAGTGTCAAAGGGAGTTCTCACATTTAAATCTTGCTCTAAACCTTCTTACTATTTAGTTAATAATGTTCCCTTATTTCTTTATCCAATTTCTGAATTGTTTCAAGTTGAAGGTTATTTTGTGTTTGTAGGTTGTAAAGCTGGCCAAAATTTCCCAACTATGACTAAAGAGTTGCAACCTGATTTCGTACTTGTTCCAGATGCATATGGCGCGAACGCATGTGATTCGTATGGAGTGCGTCTCACTTCATTACTACCGCTTATGTTGGGTGATGCACACAAGTGTGTCAATCACAATCCGAATGCTACCCCTACCTCCCTGGGTCATATTTATATGGGTGTACAACACGGGTGGTTCAGTGTCCTACCTCCAGCTTGGAAAGTTGAGTTGATTCAGCAATGCCTAGGGTCGAACTGTACCATCTTGCACAACCAGATTCGGGGCTTTTTTAGTCCCAACGAACATCGTTATCAAGTGCACGTGAATGCCCATACTCGAAGACAAATTGGAGAGCTTTGTGTTGCAACCTGGAACGTTCACAAGCCTTACACACGTTCCTTCTTACCTTGGCAAATGTCCTTGTTCGAGAGGCCCTTGAAGCTGACTAAGAGACATGTGCACCGAATTATTTTAATCATAACATATGCAAGTGTTATTCAATCTAAGAGAGCCAATATGTGGAGATTTGAGGTGTCATACTGGCAACTCTTGTTAGTCTCATTCATTCCCATCCAGATTTGAGGACAAATCCTTCTCAAGAGGAGGGGACTGATGTGTGTACGGGTCAAAGCCCACGCAATGACTTACATGTTTCGAGTCCCATTGGGCCCAGTCACGCATGCATGGGCCAAGCTATTCAAAGAATCATTCCAAGTTCCGGTTAGAGTTGTGCAAGACCAACATGGAGTTCACAAAGATATTGAGGGCTTGGAGAGAGACAATCGAGCCATTTACACCATGATCCAAGCCCACGAAGAGTCAAGCGGGTCACCAAGAGAATAAGGCCTTAGGCCCCATCAATTAGTTAGCAATTAGTTAATGATTAAGTAAGAGCATGGGCCGGCCCATCTTGTTCCAAGAGCATGGGCCGACTTTTTCCTTTACCTAGCCCCTTTAGGGTTTTAGTCACTTTAGCCTATAAATAGGCTTGCTTTGTAAGGTTTAAGGGTAGACGTTTTATCAATAAAGTTTTGCATATTTTCGATTCTTCTTGAGAGAGAGATTCGACCCCTTTACTTGCGTTGGCAAGGGTTTTGAGCAGTCTTGCGTCCTGTCCTAGATTGTTCTACCGACCTATTCCCCTGGAGTATTCACCTTCATCGGAGTGTCGTCTACCGTCTTGAATCAAATCGTGTCGTCCGTTTGGTTCTAGATCCCGCAATTCCAAGCGTTGGACATCCTCGCTAGATCCTTGGGCAAACGTGCTACGTGTCTCGAAACGTGTTGATCGAGGAACGTATCAGATTGTGATAGGAAAATTTCGAGGACGAAATTTCTTTAAGGGGGAGAGAGTGTGAGAACCCTAAAATTTTCACATTTTCTTAGCCTTTTGTTTATTCTCACTTCCCCTTGTTAAGTGAAAATGTGTTAACCATTTGTTTTCAACAAAGGAAGGTTTTGATATTACGTGTATTTGGGTGAACGATATGTATATACGTGTATGTGTTGGAAGTACGGTTGAGCGCGGCAATTGAACTAAGATTAATTTATTTCTTTGCCTGTATTTTATACTTTCCTTGGAAATATTAAAATTTCTATGCATTTTTAGAAGCAAGTACAGTTTTAAATTCATTTTTCTAGTATGAGTTAGTGGACGTTAAATGTGAAATGCATTATCGATGTGGGGCCCGCTAGTGCGATAAATGTGGTGATTAAGAGTGAGTTTTAAATGATATTAAGTGTGTGATTAGAAGTGATAATAATAAGTTAGTGAATTAGAAGATAAAAGCCTAGTATACGCGATTTAAGGAAAAATGGCTAGAACCGACGGGTAACGTTCACTATCGATTGAACACACCACTTGACTACCACTTCCCTACCACCACATACCCTTGATATTGTTGCAAAATATCTCCCTCATCCTCAGCCCTTATAGCCGAAAATGTTGACTCAAAATGCAAGGAAAAGAAAAAAATTTTGGATGGATTTTGGTGGTGCCACTTGTTGGCCATCTATGGTCCTTTGACCAAACCCTTTTGTCTTGCCTTCTTATCTTTCATTTGAGCTCATTCTTCATCATTTTTTTTTCTGGTTTGGCCGAGAGCAAGGAGAGGGAGGAGAGTGAAGAGAGTTTTCCATTTCCAACCTTGAATCCAACCTTTGTAAGTGAGAACAAGAAAAACTAAACCGATTAATCATTAGTTTGGAAGCTTGGGAAGCTTAAGGAACCAAAATTTTCAAGAAGTAGTAGTGGATGATCACTCTTGCAAGGTCTTTTCTTGAGGTATAATGGCTGATCACTCTTTCTTTCTCCATTAATCATGATTAAGTTGGGTATTAATGTTAGAGTTGTGCTTGTGATGCTTGTTTCAAATGGTTTTGATGATTGGGAGAAGGAATATTGAGTTAGGGTTTTGATTTATTCACTCATATTTCTTGTGGGTTAGGTGTTTATGGTGTATATATATGGTTTATAATCTTGTAAAGGAGATAGTAGTGGTAATTTTAAGGTAAAAATGTGAATTATAGCTTGACTATAACAAAAGTCCAGATTTCTGGAAATTCAAGCTTCAGTTCTGCCCGGTTCCAGTTCGTGATGTTAGAGGCCGAATTAGGATTAGAATAAAACATGAAAGTTGTAGAGAATGATGTTTTATAGTTGCCTGAAAAATTTCAACTCAATCAGAGCAACGTAACCTATGAAAAGACAAAAATACCCCTGAATCTCATAGGTTTAGTCCAGTGGACAATTTTGATATTTCACAACACTAACCGTGTCTGTTCACCCTGATGTGTACTGAATTAGCCTTTGGCCAAAACATGAAAGTTGTAGGGCTATGTCTTATCTTTCCAACGCCCCTAGAATCACCTTGTTTGGACTTCGGTAGCCTGAGTTATGGTCGTTTACGTATAAGGCAGTTAACAAGCCCGAATGTGAGATTCTGGTTCTGTTATTTGAGATTTTGACTTAGATACACTACAAACTTGTGATACCCAGACTTTTAGGATAATGTTTTTGTTTAGTCTCAAAGAGGATATTAGGATTTCTTTATTTTATTTTTGTTTTAAAACATTGTTTTATTTTAAAGACTAGAAACCCTACTTGTACTTTAAAACCCTAGTTTACTTGTGACTAACAGGTTGTGTTTAAATCCCTCATATTTGACTCAAAACCCTAATTTTATTCTATGGAATTGTAAAATTCATCACATTTTTCTTAAAATTCCCTTTTATTTGAAATACATTACCTTATTATAGCTATACTACTTATTTACATCCTTAAGGGTTAGAATAAAGAATAGAATTAAGAGTTTTACCCTTAGTTTTATAGTTCGGGTAAATTAGAGTTTTCACGTATTTTGGTAATGTGATTAAGTGTGGAGGTTTGTGTACTAAATTTAGTAATTAAGAGTGAGTTTTAGATGAGAAAGAATATGAGATTAGAAGTGAGAATAATAAGTTAGTGAATTATAAGTAAAAAATCCTAGTACGTGCGAGTTAAAGAAAAACGGGTAGAATCGACGTGCACCGTTTGTTACCAAGTGAGTGCACCACGTGAACACCACTTTATTACCTTAATACCCTTGCTATTAATTGAGTCAAATCAGCCCCAAAATATCTGATAAAGCAGCCGAAAAGTTGGACAAAAAACAAGAGAGGGAAAAGAAAATTTTGACCACCAATCAAATTGTGACATGTGTTAAACTTTGACCAAGCCTTTTTCTTGCTTTCTTATCTTTCCTTGGGCTGCATTTCTTCTTCATTTCTGCACATTTGGCCGTGAGAGTGAGGAGAGAAAAGGAGAGAAAGAAACACTTCATTCCATCTTGATTTCTTGCTCAATCTTGCAAACAAACCGATAGATTCACCAAATAATCCATGGAAGTTGCTTAGGAAGGTGGATTGCCATCTTGGAGTGGAGGGTTTTGGTGGTTCAAGCTTCCTAGAGGCTGTTGTGCTTCTCCAATCCTAGGTAAGGAAGGTATTAGTTCATGGTTGTACTACTTAATGGTTTACAAGTGAAAGTTATGGTTTGTTGGGTAGATCTCATGGTTTAGTAGTAGATTTGGTCAATTCCAGCTTTGTAGTGTAAAATTTCAACTTTGGGTTTGAATGATTTTCTTCTTATACTTGCTGTATGGATGGTATATGATGTATATAAGCTTGTATATGAGGTTGTAGTACTGGTTTCAAGCTTAAAATGAGAGTTATACCTTGAATGGAGCAAATTTTCAGAATATCGGTTTCTTATGGTTCAGTTCTGTCCGTTTCTGTTTGAGTATGTTAGTGACCGAGCCAGTCTTAGCCCAAAACATGAAAGTTGTAGAGAATGATGTTTTATAGTTGCCTACAAAATGTCAGATCAATCGGAGCAATGTACCCTGTTAAAAGACCGAAATACCCCTGACTCTCATAGGTTTAGTCCAATGGACAATTTTGATATTTCGCAACAATAACCGTGTCTGTTCACCATGATCCATACTGATTTAGCATTTGGCCAAAACATGAAAGTTTTAGTGTTATATCTTAACTTTCCAACGCCCCTAGAATCACCTTTATTAGACTTCGGTAGCCTGAGTTATTGTCATTTACGTATAGTGTGGTTAAGTAGACTGAGTGTGAGATTCAAGTTCTGTAATTTGAAATTTTGACCTAGCTACATTACGAACTGGACTGAGTGGTCTTCATCAAAGTTGTAGCTCTCTGCCTTAGCTTCAAAATGATATAAATTTCACCCTAATCTGATAAGCGTAGCTCCGGTTGTGTCTGTTACGTAAAACAACGTCAAATCTGCCTTTTGTTTCCTAACTTAAACTTCATTTCCGCACATGTTCTTAGCTTGATTTTGTACTTGTATGACCTTGAGCCTATTGGACGGCTAATGAAATGAGATTATGTTGTGTGTAACTTTGGGTTTGATTGAGGAAAATAATGAAGCCATAAATGGCTGGAAAATAGGTAAATACAAAGGGCGTGCTGCCCAAATTTATGCTCGAGAACTAGGTAGATATGCTTGCGACTTGAGTAAGGTTTGAGAGCGAATACCACTTGAACCATCTAGGATATTGCACCTTCTTTTATCGAGGTATATAAGTTAGAAATTGGCCGACCTTGTACCCTTGGAAAAATGAAATTTATGACTAATAGATATACTTTTCTCCATTTCATTGACCCAAATGATACTTCAAAGTATAATTGTTTCCAAGTTTCAAAGTCTTAAGAGCGAGCAAGAATTTCTTAGAATTTGATAAGTATCTTGAATATTACTTAAACGAGTTGCATTTACTTGATTTTCTTGAAGCGAAACTCCAATGTTTCGAACTCTAGAAAATTTTACATTCGTAAATGATATTTTATTGCAGATTTGGACTCCAACCAAGGAGTTGGACCTGACGTGTTTTTTGAGAGGCACTAGACTTTTGGTGAGTGCTTTCAAATATCTGGTTGAACTGAACACTTGTTTTAATACTTGATCCATGAAAATACATGATACGAGATTTGTTGATCGGGCAAGGGTGTACTTTATCGCACTTGCCCTAATATGATATCTACTTGTTTATTGTTGCAATTAACTTGATATACTTGTACTTGATTTGTAAGTGTGGAGTGGCAGTATGTACCACACTCTATCCGACTGGGAGGTGCCTCTCATTCCCGTCTCCATACTTTTATTTTAATTCAGTCGATTGGAGTGTTACCTTATCGACTTTTGGGGACCCCAAACCCCATTGGCTAGTTAATCGAGTCAAGCCGGCAAGGGCTTGGTCGATTGGGTAACGAACCATGGGTCTTTCGTTTTGTCGAGTGGAGTGATATCTCCTCGACTAATCGGTATACTCGAGTATTACCACCCGTATTTATTGAGGATTTTGGGCCCAGTAGTGTGAATGGTGGACGGAGAGTAGTGTAAGTGGTGCTCTACTGGATTGGTTACTTACTTGAAGGTTGACGGAGTGTCAACTATTACTTGATCAAGCTCTGGTGATGCGATGGGAATTTGGCTCCTGAGAGCCATCCGTATCCTTATACTTTGGAATGATTATTGTTTATTGGATTATTGTTTCTTCTGAAAAACTTTTACACTCGCTCACTTTGAGATTTGCTACTTGAAGTATTATTGCTCACTCTTATGAACTTTTGATGCCATTAACTTGCTACGTTGATATTCGTACTTTCAAAATGGTCAATTTGTTATTTGGAACCTCACTGGGCTTTTAACTCATTCCACGCCATTTGTTTTCCTTACAGGGGGTACGAGCGAGGCATGAGACATGTACAGACTAGCTTAGCCTAGTGGTTTTGAATTTTGAATATGTACTCACGCTAGTACCCGACTAGGGTTGATTGTACTCGAATTGTAAACACTTTGGAGTATTTTGGTGTGTAGAAGCTTTGTATCTGGATTTGAGTATCAATGTATATATTAAGTGGATGTGTTATTCATTTTCTAAGGATGTACGTTCTTAGTTTTTTTTTCTTGAGATACGAGTGAGTGAGTCCTGGCGAGAGTTGGGCAGGTGGTCCGCTAAACCCTGGGGTACGCCTTAGGGGGAGGTGGGGCCGTCACAAAACTGGACTGAGTGGTCTTCATCAAAGTTGTAGGCCTTTGTCTTAGTTTCGAAACGGTATAAATTTCACCCCAATCCGATAACCATAGCTTCAGTTGTGTCCGTTACGCAAAACAACATCAAATCTGTCTTTTGTTTCTTGACTCAACCTTCATTTCCGCACATGCTCCTAGCTTGATTTTGTACTTGTATGACTTGGAGCCTATGGAATGACTACTGAAATGAGATGATTTTGTATATGACTTTGGGTTTGATTGAGGAAAAGAATGAAACCATAAATGGCTGGAAAATAGGTAAATACAAAAGGGCGTGCTGCCCAAATTTACACTCGAGAACTAGGTCGATATACTTGCGACTTGAGTAAGGCTTGAGAGCGAATACCATGTGAACTATCTAGGGTATTTATGTTTTCTTTGCCACTTCGACTCAAATAGCGATTTTAAAGTTTTACAAGTGAGTCTAAGTTTTACAAATATTTTAATTATGTCATTTGGTTTCAATGTACTTTTTTCACTACCAAAACCATATTTATACTTTATACTAGTACGTATTCGACTTGTCTTTGACTCACTTACATCTTTGATGGTTGAAGCATAATGTGTTCGAGTGACAGCACCACCTCCCCCTAAGGCGAACCAAAGGATTCGACGGACCGCCTGCCCAACTCTCGCCGGGACTCAGTCGTTCACTTAAAAACGAAATAAAACATAGGAATAAGTATAACGACAATCCAAAACTTAACGCAAAACTTATGTACATTAGAGTACAAACATCGAATATACAAAGGTTCTCAATTCTTCATACATCTAACCCGTGCCAAGCACTAGTGCGAGAACCATTACAAAAGAAAACCAAGAAACTAGTCTAGGCTAGTCGACCCAAAACTCCCGTCCTGGCTCGCCTTCCCTGTTAAGGAAAATAAAACTAAAGGGATGAGCTAAAAGTTCAGTGAGGTTCCGAACACATATTCAACAACAAAGCCAATACATTAACCATCGATAATCAATAATTCAAGAAACATTAACAATGGAAAGCGATAATAACACATACATTAAAAGGATACGGACTCACAGGGAGCCATTTGTTCGTTCGTTCGTTTGTTCGCTCTCCTGTCATTCCCCTTATTCCTCCAATCATTTGAAAATGCATTTTTGTAAGTAAACCCCTCGTTCGATCGTTCATTTCATTCACCCCCTCCTGGACGTTGGCCAGGTTCCACCAACCTACAAGGTAATACTCGAGTATACCAACGTTCACACCCAGGGTCACCATATCGCCCGACCGAGTACGCTTCTGGCTCGAGTCGATCGGTAACGAAGGGCAGGGCCCAGTTCAGCCAAAAGGCTTACATCATGCACAACTAATGTATCAATCATTAAATCGTTGAAAATTTCACGTTTCATTTAGGTCGAGCGCGATAAAGTACACGCTCGCCTAGAAAAGTCGTTTTGGAAATCATTGGAAACACTTAACACATTATCAAACAATAACAACAAGTCATGAAGTCAAGGAGAATATAACAAACAAGGAACACTCACCTATTTAAGCAAAATAATGTCCAAAGTATCCTCCCGGATAACACTCTCAATCGCCAAGAAACCCTAATAATAGCCAAGAGAAAATATTACAGTTAAACCCCTCTAAAGTTTAAGGGAACCCAGGAAAATCCGAATAACTACTAGTACAAAATATAAGTATAGTTTTGGAAGTGAAAAGAGTACATTTAAACCAAAGGCTATGAGTAAAATATTTGTAAAACTTATGCTTGCTCGTAAAACTTTGAAATCTCCATTTAAGTCGAAGTGACAAAGAAAACGTACTCCGAGCAGTCATTATTTTATTTCTCAAGGGTATAAGTTCGGCCAAATCCTTACTTATATACCTCGGTAAAAGAAGGTGCAAACATCCTAGATGGTTCAAGTGATATTCACTCTTAACCCTTACTCAAGTTGCAAGTATAGTTCTCTAGTTCTCGAGCATAAATTTGGGCAGCACGCCCTTTGTGTTTACTTAATTTTTCAGCCATTTATGGTTTCATTATTTTTCTCAGTCAATCCCAAAGTTATACACAATATAAATTCATCACAATAGCCATTCAATAGGCTCAAAGTCATATGAGTACAAAATCAAGTTAACAACATGTGCAGAAATGAGCTTTAGTAAAAGACAGATTTGACGGGTTTTGCGAAACGGACACATCTGAAGCTACGCTTATCGGATTGGGATGTAATTTATACAGTTTCGAACCTAAGACAGAGGGCTACAATTTTGATGAAGACCACTTAGTCCAAATTCCAGTGTAACCTAGTCAAATTCCCAATTCCCAGAACCAAGTTCCAACTAATTGGCTAATTTACCATACTACCTTTAAATGGCCATATTGCAGGCTACCAAAGTCCATTTAAGGCGTTATTGGAGGCGTTGAAAAGCTAAGACAAAGCCATACAACCTTCATGAAGACCACTCAGTCCAGTTCTCACCCTAACTAGGTCAAATTTACCAAAACAACTCCAGATTTTCCAGTTCAAAATTCACTGCAGAAATCAACTAGCAGTCCTGCTTTATTCACTCATATCTCCGCACACACAACTCCAATTCAGGTAATTCCAAAGCCATTTAAAAACTAAGATATAAGGCTATAATTCTTAAGAAGACATCATCAACAAATTCAGTAATATTCCTGGTCAAACTAACCACTTACAGAGGCTGATTTTCATTTTCGGACAGAAACAGGGCATCAGGGGTATTTTTGTCATTTCATAGGTTACGTTGCTCCGATTGAGCTGTAATTTTGTAGGAACCTATAAATTATCATTCTATACAACTTTCATGTTTTATACGAAGTCTAATTCGTCCTCTATCATGATGAAACAAAAACAGGCATAATGGTGTTTTGTGAGAATTTAAACCTGGAATTAGAACTTTGTTGCTAGAATTTCATGTTTGTTTGGTTTAAATCATCAAAACCTCCAACTAGCAACTTCATAACATCAAGTAAAGGATATATGATCATAATCAAAGCTGAAAATGAAACCCTAGCTAATCATCCCCCCAACTCCAACAAAACTCACTAATTAACCGTTGTAACTCAAAATTAAAAGCTTCTAGCCATATTTAACCAAAATTGGGAAAAAGAAAAGGGTGAAAAGCCATGATACCTTCCTAGGATGCTTGTAGGAGAAGACCACAACCTTTCCTTCAAAATCTTGCCATACAAAGCTCTAATCTTCCCTAAAGAGTAGTTTTGGTGGAGTGATTCACAAGATTTATGGTTGGAGTTTAAGATTAGGCAAGAAATTTAGTTGATGAAGATGAAGTTTCTATCCCCTTTTTCTCTCTCTATTTTCAGCCAAGGTGGTGAAGAAATGGAGAAGATTTGGTTAAATTCTTGTTTTATGATGGTTGATACAAATTAGTGAAAGCTCCTTCCAATAAGGGCTTGACATGTATCCTTTCTAGAGTTTTCTTCCTTCTTCCTTTGGCCTACCATGGTGACTCATGTATAAGATATTTTGAGGGTTAATTAGTCAAAATAAAATGAGGAGATTAAAGAAATAAAGTAGGGTTTAATCGGTGCACTCACTCGGTAACGAACGGTACACGTCAGTTCTAACCGTTTTCCTTAAATTACACGTACTAGGGTTTTTACTTCCTATTTACTAACTTTATATTATAGCTTCTAATCACATATTATATCTCACCTAAAAGTCACTCTTAAGCACTAAATTTGATCCTTACTCCATACCGGATAATTACACTACGGGTACACGAAAAATCCTATTTCACTTCGAATTGAAATCGGAAAGAAAAACCCTAATTTCCCATGATCATTGGCACTTTTTCTAGGGTGATTGAGTAGTAAGATGGTATAGAATAGTATTTTCCAAATAATTTTCAAATAAAAGGAAATTTTCAAGAAATATATAAGGAATTTGCAAGTCCTCACACTCTCTCCCCCTTAAGAAATTTCGTCCTTGAAATTTTTACCTTCTGATGGCTCAGGAGCTTGTTGGTTGTCTAAGGCATATACCCTTGCCGGTACTTTTGTTCTGTTCCCTTTTTCATTCGCTGATTTTGGTTTAGTGCCCTCCAGTTGCTGAGTACTACTTTCACGTGACCGTTTCCTCGGACAGTTGCTAACCTGGTGGTCACCATTTCCGCAAATCAAACATTTCCGCCCTTTCCTCCGACAATCACTCTCAGTGTGATTGGTCTTTCCACAGTAGCCACAAGTCAAGGAAGAAGCCACTTGTTGGCTTTTTTGAAAAATCTCCCCATGGCCTATTTGACTTCCTTTTGTAGATCGTTCATCTAACGCCCCTATTGTCCGTGGTGGGTGGGACAAAAAATTTACTTTCTGCACTATGGAAGGGACTATCGATTCACTTGGTTCCTCAGTCACACTATCAGGTGTACCCCTTTTTCGGTTTTGGGAGGCTTTTATCAGTGCTTTTGCATTCTCGATTCGTTGGGCTTTCTCAAGGGCCTCCGTAAACGTATTCACTTGAACCGCCGCTAGTGCTTCTTGAATTTCTAGATTCAATCCCTGTATAAATCGTCTTACCCTTCTCGGTTCCGTGACCACTAACTCGGAAGCAAACTTGGATAGTTTGGTGAATTTTGTTTCATATTCGGCCACATTTTGGGTTCCCTGGCGTAGTCCAATAAACTCATCCTCCCTCCTTTCTTGGACTAAAGGTGGGAGGTACTTCTCGTTAAATTCCCTTAGGAAGTTTGCCAATGTCCATGCAGTCTGTTCTCTTTCCCACTTTGCCTTAATCACGTTCCACCATGCTCGGGCCGGTCTTTCAAATTAAAATACCGCAAAGTTCACTTGCCTTTGTTCGGTATAGTTCAAAGCTGCAAAGATGTTGATCATGGCCTCCAGCCACTGTTCGGCTACATCCGGATCAGACCCTCCAAGGAATTTCGGAGGAGCAAACTTCTGAAACCTCTCAAGAGCTCGATCTTCTCCTATTTCAGGGTTCGGAGGTTGATTCACAGGTATTTGACCTTGTTGGTCCACCAACCTTGCTAAGATGTTTGTCATTTGTTGAATTGCCGTCGCCATTTGGTCCCCGGCTTCAACCCTCAGTCCTTGCTCTTGTGCAGCTGTTGTTTCCCTTTCCTTTCTTGGCTCTTGAGCTCGTTTATTCCCACGGCCACGTCCACGTCCACGACTACGTCTCCCGTCCATCTATATGTTTTCCCTCTCTTTTTTCTTTTCCTTTTCCCCCCAAAAGGTAATTTAGTGAATAAACACAATAAATTGACTAAAGTAACAAATTCCAGCATACCAAATACACAATTAAACATAGACACACGTAACACACCATATATCACGAAGACAGATGATCAAATACACAAAGGCATATCAAATTAGACAGATAATCATATGCACAAATACACCAACTAACGTCATGTAACAATAATATAAGGGCAAATCAAAAGAAAAGGCGATGTCGTCCTAGTTTCAGTTGAATAACCCCGTCCGGTCTCTCATGTCACTTACTATCCAAACTAGATACCCATTGACCTCTTGTGCTCATTCTAGCCAGACAAAGCCTGTTCATGTTTCCAAAATACAAGTCTCAAGTACCTAGTAGCTTGCATCGCCTCAATTCTGGAGTACTCGGGCACGAGAATCCGAAATAAGATAGTTCACATCTCGAGCAAGCCAGTCCCAAGAGTAAACCATCTACAAATCGAAATTCCAACCCGACATACCTATCTATGGTCCTTAGATACCATGAGAAAGATTTAAGACCTATAACACTTCAGGGTTCATAGCTTATGCTCGAACGAGCACTTAGTCCTTCATACTTATTCACCACTTAGCCCAAGCTCACTCCGCGCAGAGACCACGCGAGGCAGGCTCTGATACCAACAGTGACAGTCCCACCTCCCCCTAAGGCGAACCAAAGGGTTCGGCGGACCGCCTGCCCAACTCTCGCCGGGACTCAGTCGTTCACTTAAAAACGAAATAAAACATAGGAATAAGTATAACGACAATCCAAAACTTACGCAAAACTTATGTACATTAGAGTACAAACATCGAATATACAAAGGTTCTCAATTCTTCATACATCTAACCCGTGCCAAGCACTAGGGCGAGAACCATTACAAAAGAAAACCAAGAAACTAGTCTAGGCTAGTCGACCCAAAACTCCCGTCCTGGCTCGCCTTCCCTGTTAAGGAAAACAAAACTAAAGGGATGAGCTAAAAGCTCAGTGAGGTTCCGAACACATATTCAACAACAAAGCCAATACATTAACCATCGATAATCAATAATTCAAGAAACATTTACAATGGAAAGCGATAATAACACATACATTAAAAGGATACGGGCTCACAGGGAGCCAATTGTTCGTTCGTTCGTTCGTTCGTTCTCCTGTCATTCCCCTTATTCCTCCAATCATTTGAAAATGTATTTTTGTAAGTAAACCCCTCGTTCGATCGTTCATTTCATTCACCCCCTCCTGGACGTTGGCCAGGCTCCACCAACCTACAAGGTAATACTCGAGTATACCAACGTTCACACCCAGGGCCACCATATCGCCCGACCGAGTCCGCTTCTGACTCGAGTCGATCGGTAACGAAGGGCAGGGCCCAGTTCAACCAAAAGGCTTACATCATGCACAACTAATGTATCAATCATTAAATCGTTGAAAATTTCACGTTTCATTTAGGTCGAGCGCGATAAAGTACACGCTCGCTTAGAAAAGTCATTTTGGAAATCATTGGAAACACTTAACACATTATCAAACAATAACAACAAGTCATGAATTCAAGGAGAATATAACAAACAAGGAACACTCACCTATTTAAGCAAAATAATGTCCAAAGTATCCTCCCGGATAACACTCTCAATCGCCAAGAAACCCTAATAATAGCCAAGAGAAAATATTACAGTTAAACCCCTCTAAAGTTTAAGGGAACCCAAGAAAATCCGAATAACTACTAGTACAAAATATAAGTATAGTTTTGGAAATGAAAAGAGTACATTTAAACCAAAGGCTATGAGTAAAATATTTGTAAAACTTATGCTTGCTCGTAAAACTTTGAAATCTCCATTTAAGTCGAAGTGACAAAGAAAACGTACTCCGAGCAGCCATTATTTTATTTCTCAAGGGTATAAGTTCGGCCAAATCCTTACTTATATACCTCGGTAAAAGAAGGTGCAAACATCCTAGATGGTTCAAGTGATATTCACTCTTAACCCTTACTCAAGTTGCAAGTATAGTTCTCTAGTTCTCGAGCATAAATTTGGGCAGCACGTCCTTTGTGTTTACTTAATTTTCCAGCCATTTATGATTTCATTATTTTCCTCAGCCAATCCCAAAGTTATACACAATATAAATTCATCACAATAGCCATTCAATAGGCTCAAAGTCATATGAGTACAAAATCAAGTTAACAACATGTGCAGAAATGAGCTTTAGTAAAAGACAGATTTGACGGGTTTTGCGTAACGGACACATCTGAAGCTACGCTTATCAGATTGGGATGTAATTTATACCATTTCGAAGCTAAGACAAAGGGCTACAATTTTGATGAAGACCACTTAGTCCAAATTGTGAGAACCCGTAAAAACCCTAATATTTTTCCTAGGGTTTATTTCCCCCTTAATTGCATGTTTTCTGCATTTTCGGGCCTAGGAATATTTTTCTGGTAGATTTTATGAGTAATTATAGTTTTTAAATGATTTTTCTAGTATTGGTGAGTTTTTAGAAAATTAAGAATATATTTTGGACGTGGGACCCACTAGTGCGAAAAGTACGGAAAAATTCGGCCAATAAGGTTAAGTTTCGGATACTGGTGGAAATTTATCGGGTGTTAAGAGATAAGTAGAGGGTGACATGGCATTGATGTGAGAGGAACCAAGTGATAGGAAGGCATTAAATGAAGTGCCAAGTGGCACTATGTGATTGGTCCACTTGTTGGACATTTTTGACTTTTCTTATCATGGATTAAATATCTCAAAAATTGCCTAAAAATTCATTCTTTCTTACCTCTTGTTGGCCGATTCTCTCTCTTGGACAAGGAAGAAAAACTTCTTCAATTTACAAGCTTCAAACTATCTCAATCTTCCATTCCAACCAATTAAACTTAGATTTGCTCCATAAAATCACTCCATTAGGTGCTAGTAAGTGACTTGGTGAAGTTGTTTTGAAGCTCTAAGGTGGCCAACCTCTCTATCTCTCTTAATTTTCTTGGTAAGTGATGCTTGAACACCCTACTACATCTAATGATGCTTATGTTTGGCTTAGAAGTGGCTAAAGTGATGGATTATATGATTTATTTCTTGGTTTGGCTTGATTTGGTGAAGTTTTCCATTTTATGAGGAATTTTCTGGTTTCATATGATTTTGATGTTGTGGACTAGTATGATGCTTGGTAATAAGGGGCTTTAGCTCTAGTAGGTGTGAATTGTTGTTAAATGCAATCAATTGTGGATTTGGAATGAAATGTGAAAAGTTAGGGTTCTTGAACCCCTATTCTGTCCGAAATTTTAGGTCATAGCTAGAGGCCGAATTGGACTTTTCTCAAAACATGAAAGTTGTAGGTATTGATGAGTTTAGTGTGCCTGCAAAATTTCAGGGCAATTGGACTCGTGTAGAGTGAGTTATGCCGTTTTTACTGTTGCTGTTTTTGGTGCACAGAATGTCCGAACTGCGATAGTAATTGCCTGTTTTGACTGGAATTGGTTTGGATTTTGAAGTTGGTGTCTTCTGAGGAAATGTAGCTGGGTGTCTTAGCTAACCTATGCCTTTGGAATTTCGGCATTTGGACCTGTATGGACTAAGTTGTGTTCATTACAGTTTTGTGTGTTTTGCAAACCTGTTTTGGTAATTCTGGTATAGTATTTGGCATTTTTGGCCTAGTTGTACTAGGATCTGGACTGAGTGGCCTTGTACATTGTTTTAGCCCTGTCTTTTAGCTTCGAGATGGTGGGTCTTACGCCCTCATCCGATAAGCGTAGTGCATTTTGTGCCATTACCGCTTTTGGAGGCCAAAAACTGTTTTTGTGTTGGGACAAATGAGTTCCATGTCTTGAATTTCTGGTTTGCTATTATGCTTGTCTATGCATATGAAACCCTATTAGGGTTAAGATTGGTATGGCTTTATGACTCGTTATCGAGTCTCCAAGTTCTTGTTTGCATGTTTAGGGCTCACTCTTATTCCGGTCATTTCCTAGCTAATTTTTGTACTTGTATTACTTTGAGCCTAGTGAGCGGCTTTTGGGCAATGAGATGACTTTTGTGTGAAATGTTGGGACTGATTTGAGGAAATAATGAAGCCTTAATGGCTGGAAAAGTAAGAATTATAGGGGAGGTGCTGCCCGATTTTCTAGGCCGTTTGGTTTCTTTAAATTGAATTTGCCTTTTGGTGGAAATGAAAGGCTTTTGGGTTGTTTGCGCCTAAGTCTTCATGCTACCTTTTCGTTTCCAAGAAAATCATGTTTTGCACCCTTGCATTAGTAATTATTTGGCGAGGTATACGACTAGTAGTCGAGCCTCACATGTGCATTCTGTTTACTCGATTCTGGAAGTAAAACCTTCAATTGGTTTATTTTGATTATTTTAGGGTTTCTTGGCGATTAAGGCCAATCTGAAGTGAAACTTTTTGAAGTTGAATCGGTGAGTGTACCACTCCCCTCCATTGCTGTTTAACTTGATTTCTGCTCTGCAATCTGTTTATTTGTTCGAGACGAGGGTGTACTTTATCACACTCGTTCTCTAGTCTGTTCATATGCCAATTTACTATGCAAAATTTGAATCTGTTATCTGTGTCTGCATCTGTTCGGATTTCTATGACCTATGAGCTCAATCCTGTGCCTAAGTTATTCGAGTCGGGCCGGCAAGGGCCTGGACGATTAGATAACGAACCACGGTAGTCTGTTCGGGGATTTTGGGTATTGAGACCCTTGATTCCGGGTATACTCGAGTATTACCATTTCTGTTCGGTTACGGTGAGCGGGCCCGGTAAAGGGGTGTTTGGTGGACGGAATTCGGTGTAAAGAGGGGTCTACGGACGTTTGGTTCTATATACGTTGACGGAGAGTCAACCGGTTTGGATCAAGTACTGCGCTGGAAATTTGGCTCCTGAGAGCCACCCGTATCCTTCTGATTTGAATCATTGGTTCCTTTGCTTTACATCTGGCTTGTGTATCTGATTTGTAAAATGTGGAATGCCATGATTTTTCTGCTATATGTTTGGTATCTCATTGAGCGCAAGCTCACCCCTTTCTGTCCCTTTTGTTTTCCTTACAGGAAAATAATCACTTTTGGTCTGGATTTGACAAATGGCTGCCAAACTGAGCTAGTCGAACATATCTTTTGTATAGCTCATGGCTTAAAACCCTAAGTGTACTTTTGGGGCGTTTTCTCTTCTGATTTGGCAAACCGTGTATATGTATCAACTTTTGAAAACTTTTGTATGTCCTTTTGGATTGTAATTGCTAAAGTTCAGATGTGAATGTTTGTTAGCTATTTCGGTTGGGTTCTGACGGGTCGGTTACTATTCATGGCCGACTCCGGATTTCATTTCTTTTATTTTGGGTTATTTTGCCCTTTTGCCTTATTTGCGCGCGTTATAAGTTCCGGAACGTGGTAGATCGCTCTATACTGCACCGTTAGTCCTGGCGAGAGCTGGGCAGGCAGTCCGCTAACCTCTTTGGTTCGCCTTAGGGGAAGGTGGGGCTGTCACAGGTGGTATCAGAGCCACTTCGCGTGGTCTCTGCGCGGAGTGAGACTGGGCCAAGTGGTGTTGTGGTCCTAATTTCATGAATATGTCTAAGTGCTCGTTTGAGCGTAAGTTATGAACCGGGCATGTGATAAGTGTACGAATCATTATCATGGGACTCGAGGAAGCTAGGTATGTATGTCGGGTAGGAATCCTTAATAAAGATGGTTTACTCTTGGGACCGGCCGGCTCGAGTTGTGAATTATCTTAGATGGGATTCTTGCGCCCGGATACGAAAGATGTGAGGGCCTAGGTTAGAAAGGATTTGTTGAACTAGAAAGGCCATTCCTCGGTGGATCGTTTATGTTTGTACCTGACTTAACTGGCTGTATATATGTGTGTGGCTTAATTTTGACCGACTTGTATATATATGTTGTGATCATGTTTGCAATGTATAAATGTGTGTTAATGTGAAAGTTTTGCGTATTACTTACATGCTTTGATACTGCTTTGGTTTAGCATTCTTGCCTAGACCGAGTGAAACTTATGGAAGGCACTCGTAGTGGACGGGGCCGTGGGCGTGGCAATAGGCAACCTACGCCTGAAAGGGGTATTGGGGAAACCTCATCTGGACCAAACCCTGACCCTAGGGTTGACCCCAATGTCCAAATAGCTGCGGCTATGCAGCAAATGACTGATTTACTAGCCCAAGTGGTGCACCAACAAGGTCAAAACCCTAACCACAACCCTGGAAATCCTGGTAATCACATGGAGGGCGAGGATAGAGCCCTTGAGAGATTTCAGAAGTTCTCCCCACCCAAATTTCTTGGAGGCCCTGATCCTGATGTAGCTGAGAAGTGGATGGAGAAGATGATTGATATTTTCGCTGCCTTACACTATACCGAAGAGAGACAGGTGACATTTGCTGTCTTCCAACTAGAGGGAGCCGCCCGTTCCTGGTGGAATGTCATTCGAATGAAATGGGAAAGAGAACAAACCCCGAGGACGTGGGCGAACTTTATGAGAGAATTTAATGCCAAGTTTTTCCCTCCTCTCATCCAAGAAAAGAAGGAAGATGAATTCATTCGGCTTCGCCAGGGAACACAAACTGTAGCCGAGTATGAGAGTCAATTCACTCGGTTGTCTAAGTTTGCGCCTGAACTGATCATAACCGAACAAAGACGGATAAGGCGTTTTTTACAGGGGCTAAATGTTGAAATTCAAAAGGATTTGGCTGTAGCTCAACTTGGTACCTTTAGTGACGCGGTGGAGAAAGCTCAACGGGTTGAAGATGCGAGGCTACAAGTTAGAAACTTCCAAACCAAGAAAAGAGGCTTTCCTGGGAGCAGCTCAGAACAGGAAGATAAGAGCACACCCTCTAAGAGTGGAAAAGGGAACGGGGGAGTACGACAATCGGGGGTGGCCAGTGGTGTCTCACCGAGAGGATCGGTCACTGCTACTCGAGGTCCCTGTGGATATTGCGGAGGGCCAAAGCACACGGAGGCAAATTGTTGGAAGAAAGAAGGAAAATGCCTGCGCTGTGGTAGCGCCGAACATCGAATTGCTAATTGTCCAGCACGACTGCGCGAAGGGAGAGGGACTCCGCCACCCACCAAGACTAATTCTCAGCAACCAGCTAAGACCAACCCTGGACAGTCGAAAGGAGAAGGGACCGGAGCGAAAGTACCGGCTCGGGTATATTCTCTAGAGCAGCATCAGGTCCCTGACTCGTCTGAGGATGGAGAAGGTATAGTCCGTTGGGTACTTTAGATTTGATAGATTCCGTTGGTGAGAAATTTCGAGGACGAAATTCTTTTAAGAGGGGGAGAGTGTGAGAACCCGTAAAAACCCTAATATTTTTCCTAGGGTTTATTTCCCCCTTAATTGCATGTTTTCTGCATTTTCGGGCCTAGGAATATTTTTCTGGTAGATTTTATGAGTAATTATAGTTTTTAAATGATTTTTCTAGTATTGGTGAGTTTTTAGAAAATTAAGAATATATTTTGGACGTGGGACCCACTAGTGCGAAAAGTACGGAAAAATTCGGCCAATAAGGTTAAGTTTCGGATACTGGTGGAAATTTATCGGGTGTTAAGAGATAAGTAGAGGGTGACATGGCATTGATGTGAGAGGAACCAAGTGATAGGAAGGCATTAAATGAAGTGCCAAGTGGCACTATGTGATTGGTCCACTTGTTGGACATTTTTGACTTTTCTTATCATGGATTAAATATCTCAAAAATTGCCTAAAAATTCATTCTTTCTTACCTCTTGTTGGCCGATTCTCTCTCTTGGACAAGGAAGAAAAACTTCTTCAATTTACAAGCTTCAAACTATCTCAATCTTCCATTCCAACCAATTAAACTTAGATTTGCTCCATAAAATCACTCCATTAGGTGCTAGTAAGTGACTTGGTGAAGTTGTTTTGAAGCTCTAAGGTGGCCAACCTCTCTATCTCTCTTAATTTCTTGGTAAGTGATGCTTGAACACCCTACTACATCTAATGATGCTTATGTTTGGCTTAGAAGTGGCTAAAGTGATGGATTATATGATTTATTTCTTGGTTTGGCTTGATTTGGTGAAGTTTTCCATTTTATGAGGAATTTTCTGGTTTCATATGATTTTGATGTTGTGGACTAGTATGATGCTTGGTAATAAGGGGCTTTAGCTCTAGTAGGTGTGAATTGTTGTTAAATGCAATCAATTGTGGATTTGGAATGAAATGTGAAAAGTTAGGGTTCTTGAACCCCTATTCTGTCCGAAATTTTAGGTCATAGCTAGAGGCCGAATTGGACTTTTCTCAAAACATAAAAATTGTAGGTATTGATGAGTTTAGTGTGCCTGCAAAATCTCAGGGCAATTGGACTCGTGTAGAGTGAGTTATGCCGTTTTTACTGTTGCTGTTTTTGGTGCACAGAATGTCCGAACTGCGATAGTAATTGCCTGTTTTGACTGGAATTGGTTTGGATTTTGAAGTTGGTGTCTTCTGATGAAATGTAGCTGGGTGTCTTAGCTAACCTATGCCTTTGGAATTTCGGCATTTGGACCTGTATGGACTAAGTTGTGTTCATTACAGTTTTGTGTGTTTTGCAAACCTGTTTTGGTAATTCTGGTATAGTATTTGGCATTTTTGGCCTAGTTGTGCTAGGATCTGGACTGAGTGGCCTTCTACATTGTTGTAGCCCTGTCTTTTAGCTTCGAGATGGTGGGTCTTACGCCCTCATCCGATAAGCGTAGTGCATTTTGTGCCATTACCGCTTTTGGAGGCCAAAAACTGTTTTTGTGTTGGGACAAATGAGTTCCATGTCTTGAATTTCTGGTTTGCTATTATGCTTGTCTATGCATATGAAACCCTATTAGGGTTAAGATTGGTATGGCTTTATGACTCGTTATCGAGTCTCCATGTTCTTGTTTGCATGTTTAGGGCTCACTCTTATTCCGGTCATTTCCTAGCTAATTTTTGTACTTGTATTACTTTGAGCCTAGTGAGCGGCTTTTGGGCAATGAGATGACTTTTGTGTGAAATGTTGGGACTGACTTGAGGAAATAATGAAGCCTTAATGGCTGGAAAAGTAAGAATTATAGGGGAGGTGCTGCCCGATTTTCTAGGCCGTTTGGTTTCTTTAAATTGAATTTGCCTTTTGGTGGAAATGAAAGGCTTTTGGGTTGTTTGCGCCTAAGTCTTCATGCTACCTTTTCGTTTCCAAGAAAATCATGTTTTGCACCCTTGCATTAGTAATTATTTGGCGAGGTATACGACTAGTAGTCGAGCCTCACATGTGCATTCTGTTTACTCGATTCTGGAAGTAAAACCTTCAATTGGTTTATTTTGATTATTTTAGGGTTTCTTGGCGATTAAGGCCAATCTGAAGTGAAACTTTTTGAAGTTGAATCGGTGAGTGTACCACTCCCCTCCATTGCTGTTTACCTTGATTTCTGCTCTGCAATCTGTTTATTTGTTCGAGACGAGGGTGTACTTTATCACACTCGTTCTCTAGTCTGTTCATATGCCAATTTACTATGCAAAATTTGAATCTGTTATCTGTGTCTGCATCTGTTCGGATTTCTATGACCTATGAGCTCAATCCTGTGCCTAAGTTATTCGAGTCGGGCCGGCAAGGGCCTGGACGATTAGATAACGAACCACGGTAGTCTGTTCGGGGATTTTGGGTATTGAGACCCTTGATTCCGGGTATACTCGAGTATTACCATTTCTGTTCGGTTACGGTGAGCGGGCCCGGTAAAGGGGTGTTTGGTGGACGGAATTCGGTGTAAAGAGGGGTCTACGGACGTTTGGTTCTATATACGTTGACGGAGAGTCAACCGGTTTGGATCAAGTACTGCGCTGGAAATTTGGCTCCTGAGAGCCACCCGTATCCTTCTGATTTGAATCATTGGTTCCTTTGCTTTACATCTGGCTTGTGTATCTGATTTGTAAAATGTGGAATGCCATGATTTTTCTGCTATATGTTTGGTATCTCATTGAGCGCAAGCTCACCCCTTTCTGTCCCTTTTGTTTTCCTTACAGGAAAATAATCACTTTTGGTCTGGATTTGACAAATGGCTGCCAAACTGAGCTAGTCGAACATATCTTTTGTATAGCTCATGGCTTAAAACCCTAAGTGTACTTTTGGGGCGTTTTCTCTTCTGATTTGGCAAACCGTGTATATGTATCAACTTTTGAAAACTTTTGTATGTCCTTTTGGATTGTAATTGCTAAAGTTCAGATGTGAATGTTTGTTAGCTATTTCGGTTGGGTTCTGACGGGTCGGTTACTATTCATGGCCGACTCCGGATTTCATTTCTTTTATTTTGGGTTATTTTGCCCTTTTGCCTTATTTGCGCGCGTTATAAGTTACGGAACGTGGTAGATCGCTCTATACTGCACCGTTAGTCCTGGCGAGAGCTGGGCAGGCAGTCCGCTAACCTCTTTGGTTCGCCTTAGGGGAAGGTGGGGCTGTCACACAAATTCTAGTGTAACCTAGTCAAATTCCCAATTCCCAGAACCAAGTTCCAACTAATTGGCTAATTAACCATACTACCTTTAAATGGCCATATTGCAGGCTACCAAAGTCCGTTTAAGGCGTTATTGGAGGTGTTGAAAAGCTAAGACAAAGCCCTACAACTTTCATGAAGATCACTCAGTCCAGTTCTCACCCTAACTAGGTCAAATTTACCAAAACAACTCCAGATTTTCCAGTTCGAAATTCACTGCAGAAATCAACTAGCAGTCCTGCTTTATTCACTCATATCTCAGCACACACAACTCCAATTCAGGTAATTCCAAAGCCATTTGAAAGCTAAGATATAAGGCTATAATTATTAAGAAGACATCATCAACCAATTCGGTAATATTCCTGGTCAAACTAACCACTTACAGAGGCTGATTTTCATTTTCGGACAGAAACAGGGCAGCAGGGGTATTTCGGTCTTTTAACAGGCTACGTTACTCCGATTGAGCTAAAATTTTTCAGGCACCTATAAATCATCATTCTATACAACTTTTATGTTTTATGAAAAGTCTAATTCGGCCTCTATCATGATGAAACAAAAACGGGCAGAATGGTGTTTTGTGAGAATTTAAACCTGGAATTAGAACTTTGTTGCTAGAATTTCATGTTTGTTAGGTTTAAATCATCAAAACCTCCAACTAGCAACTTCATAACATCAATTAAAGGATATATGATCATAATCAAAGCTGAAAATGAAACCCTAGCTAATCATCCCCCCAACTCCAACAAAACTCACTAATTAACCGTTGTAACTCAAAATTAAAAGCTTCTAGCCATATTTAACCAAAATTGGGAAAAAGAAAAGGGTGAAAAGCCATGATACCTTCCTAGGATGCTTGTAGGAGAAGACCACAACCTTTCCTTCAAAATCTTGCCATACAAAGCTCTAATCTTCCCTAAAGAGTAGTTTTGGTGAAGTGATTCACAAGATTTATGGTTGGAGTTTAAGATTAGGCAAGAAATTTAGTTGATGAAGATGAAGTTTCTCTCCCCTTTTTCTCTCTCTATTTTCAGCCAAGGTGGTGAAGAAATGGAGAAGATTTGGTTAAATTCTTGTTTTATGATGGTTGATACAAATTAGTCAAAGCTCCTTCCAATAAGGGCTTGACATGTGTCCTTTCTAGAGTTTTCTTCCTTCTTTCTTTGGCCCACCATGGTGACTCATGTATAAGATATTTTGAGGGTTAATTAGTCAAATTAAAATGAGGAGATTAAAGAAATAAAGTAGGGTTTAATCGGTGCACTCTCTCGGTAATGAACGGTACACGTCAGTTCTAACCGTTTTCCTTAAATTACACGTACTAGGGTTTTTACTTCCTATTTACTAACTTTCTATCATAGCTTCTAATCACATATTATTTCTCACCTAAAAATCACTCTTAAGCACCAAATTTGATCCTTACTCCATACCGGATAATCACACTACGGGTACACGAAAAACCCTATTTCACTTCGAATTGAAATCGGAAAGGAAAACCCTAATTTCCTATGATCATTGGCACTTTTTCTAGGGTGATTGAGTAGTAAGATGGTATAGAATAGTATTTTCCAAATAATTTTCAAATAAAAGGAAATTTTCAAGAAATATATAAGGAATTTGCAAGTCCTCACAGTTCGTTTGATTATTAGGGTTCCTTGGTGATTGAGAGTATTATCCGGAAGGAAACTCTGGACGTTATTTTGCTTAAATAGGTGAGTGTTCCTTGTTGTTATGTTACTCTTGACTATATGCCTTGTTCCATGTTATGGATATTTGATTGAATGTTAAATGCTTTCAATGATTGCTAAAAACGAGTTTTCTAGGCGAGTGTATACTTTATCGCACTCGACCTAAATGAATGTGAAATTTATAATGATTGAATGATTATATATGCATGAATGTAAGCCTGATGGCTGAACTAGGCCCTGCCCTTCGTTACTGATCGACTCGAACCAGAAGCGGACTCGGTCGGGCGATTTAGTGACCCTGGGTGAATGTTTGGTATACTTGAGTATTACCTTGTTGTCGGGTGGAGTCCGGCCAACGTCCGGAAGGGGGTGAAATGAAATGAATGAACGAGTGGCAATGAATGAAATGAAGGGTTTTACTTATCAAAATGCATTTTTAAAATGATTGGAGGAATAAGGGGAATGACAGGAGAATGAACGAACGAACGAACGAACGAATAGCTCCATGTGAGCCCGTATCCTTTTAATGAATGTGTTGTTATCGCTTTTCCTTGTAAATGTTTCTTGAACTGGATTGATTATTTGATTATGTGTTCGGAACCTCACTGGACTTTTAGCTCATCCATTTAGTTTTGTTTTCCTTAATAGGGGAAGGCGAGCAAGGACGAGAGCTCGATAGAGACTAGCCTAGACTAGTTTCTTTGATTTTGTAATGGTTCTCGCCCGAGTGCTCGGCACGGGCTAAATGTATGGTGAATTGAGAACCTTTTTATATTCGATGGTTGTACTCCCTTTTGAGATAGAAATGTATATAAGTTGTGCTTTAAGTGTTGGATCGTTGTTATGTTTATTCTTGGTTTATTCTGGTTTCGATTGAGGATTGAAGTGAACGACTGAGTCCCGGCAAGAGTTGGGCAGGCGATCCGCTGATTCCTTTGGTTCGCCTTAGGGGGAGGTGGGGCTGTCACAGTTTGGAACTGGCGGTCATGACAGACTTTCGATAGCTTCAAGAGTATCCTTTGACATAAATTGACTTATTTTGTCCTTGTTCAACTGATTATATTATGCAACTGGTTCTCGTTGTAACTGAAATTGTTTAACTGTTGCTTACTTCTTTCTCTAAATTGTGATATTTGCATGACTGTTAGGGGCCTCACTGAGCTTTAGCTCACTCCTTTAGTTTGTTTTCCTTAGCAGGGGGCGGAGGACCCTGAGCAGCAAGTTGCAGGTCCTGAACTTTCGATACTTTTGTGTAAATGGCTTTAGAGAGCATTTTGTAGCTTTAGGTTTTGTTACACTCAAGGTTGGATAGTTAACATGAACGTAAATTTTGACAGTATATACTAAGGTGATTGTAAATTAGAATTTTGTCCTTTGGAATTGTAAGTGGGGAGTTTGGTTGTAATGCAAGTACTTTGTTTTTGCAAGTTTATCTTTTGACTTTACCTTTAAGTTTGGAATGTTATTTGGTTTATTAATATCCTTTTGGAGTTTGAGATGTAATTTATCTGAGGACTGTAGTGAGTCCCGGCGAGAGTTGGGCAGGCGGTCCGCCGAACCCTTTGGTTCGCCTTAGGGGGAGGTGGGGCTGTTACATGAAGGTTGTCTAATTTCGCGACCGCGACCTCGTCCACTACGAGTACCCTCCATTGGTTTAATTCAATCTAGGGTCGAAGCACAAGTACGATATCAAAGCAATATATAGACATGAACAAATGAACAAATAACAAAAGGAGACACAAGATAAAAGCATCTATACATATAACACACAGATGTAGCAAACAAGTCATACAGTAGCAGTCAGTCAAATATATACAAAAGTAATCCCATGACAGTAGTGGGGTCAACCAAAAGTACAATGTACAACCTAGGTCCCAAAAGTGCAAAACAGCTAACTAAGAGCTTTCCCTAGGTACCCCTCACATGGGATCAAAACATAGCCCAGGGAACTCTAACCTAGTTCTCAGCTGAGCCAACCGACTCCTTCCCAGAGCTAGAACTAGGGGCACCTCCCTCGCTTGGAGCTCTGTCACCCGGAACTCCCCCTGGCACATTAGCGCCAATTACTCCCTGGATCAGCGCCTCACACTCGTTAATAATACCTCCGGACCGGTCTCTAACCTCCTGGACCACCCTAGTGAGACGGTCATTGGCTACATGTAACTGGTCTCTAAGGGCGTTCGTCTGCTCTTGCTCTATGGCTATGTCCCCCTGGAGCTCCCGAATCCGATCCGCTTGCATCCTCATGATGCCCCTCACACGCTGCATCTCAGTGTGATCTCTAGCGGCGGCACACCTGAGCCTTCTCCTCTCATCTAATACTGCCACGACCACATGGTTACCGTAGGAGTATTGCTGGCAACGGCTACAGTACCTAGTCCGACTGGCCGTACTCCAGCGCCGAATCGATCCTCCGGGCCTCTCCTCGTAATCGATGACACGAAAACGCCTCCGAGGCGGCTCACCTCCGCTCCCACTAGCTCTGTCCATGACCTATAAGGATATCCACAGCTTACAACTTAGACATAGTAATAACACTTAAACACACCCTAACACAATCCCCAAAGTTCTAAGAATCAGGTTTCGGGTTCACCCAGGTTATTTCTAACCTAGGCTCTGATACCAGCTGTGACAGTCCCACCTTCCCCTAGGGCGTACCCTAAGGGTTAGCGGACTGCCTGTCCAACTCTCGCTAGAACTACTAAGCTGAACACAGTGATCAAATCCTATAATGCAATTGTACGCCGAAAATACGCTTCCACCAGCTCGAAACGATTCAAATCAAGTACAAGTAAAATTTATATAACATTTGAGAAGGTACAATTTCAACCAATCCAACTAAACATACCATATAAACATGATTAAACACTTTTATATACACCCGTTGATAGGAGTACAAATCAAAAGGAAACATTGGAACGAAATACATTTAGGGTTTCCAACTACCGAGGAGCTATACAAAAAAAAAAAGAAAATCTAACTAGCTCAACTTGCTTCTCAAAATCATGGTTCCAAAAGTGTTCCTGTAAGGAAAACAAAGATAATTAGGATGAGCTTACGCCCAATGAGGTACCAACAAGGCACACGTCCAAGATGCACAAGTATAATCATGCTCAGTTATACATGGCCATTAAACACAGAAGGAAGTACCCCACAATGAATTTAGAAGTAAAAGGATGCAGTCGGCTCTCAA
>NW_020864269.1:0-22522 GCF_003713205.1 Coffea eugenioides
GGTTTTTGGCAGTCGCATCAATTGGCGCCGTCTGTGGGAAACACGTTACACTTCATTGCGAGTCATGCCGAAGACTAGGTCGCAGAGGAACGCTGGCGGGTCCAAGGGGACCGAGCGTGGTGGCTCCCAAAACCCCTCTCGGGGTCCAACACCCGGAGAAGGAGGGGCAGGGCCCTCACGAATCCCGCCTGAACAACTGGTTCAGACAGTGGCCCAAAACTTGCCCACCTTCGAGGCAATCATGAACTACCTCAAAGAGCAGTCGGGAGGTCATCAGGACAAGGAGCCCAAGGTTCAGGGAGCAGATCCGTCAGAATCCCGAACTGGGAGTCCCACCAAAACTGGGGCCAAGCGAGCACACCGGGAAGTCACGCGTGAGCAAGTCGAGGTCATGGAACCTTCTCACAAGAACTCCCGGACTGAACACCCGGAGCCCGTCCGGAGGCTCCCCAGGGAAAACCTCTCCCCCCGAAGAGAGAGACAGCAGGTGCGGGACGAACTGGACCTACTTCTGGACCCAGAAGCGGACAGGTACATTGCTTCCCCCTTTGTGCTCGATATCGAGGAGTTTCAACTGCCCGCGAAATTCAAAATCCCGAACATGAAGCCTTACGACGCAACTACGGATCCGGAAGACCACCTGTTTGTGTTCATGACGCAGATGCGTTTACAAACAGCCGCGGATGCGGTCAGGTGCAAGACCTTCCCAATGTTCCTAGAAGGAAGGGCTCGGCAGTGGTTCCAGGGGCTTCCCCCTAGATCGATCAGTTCTTTCACTCAGCTCGCACGGCAGTTCTCAGCACAGTTCGTTTCTTCACGAGCTTATTCTAAAAGCACCGCGCACCTCATGACTATCCAACAGAAGGCCGAGGAGTCCTTGCGCGAGTACATGGTGCGCTTCAATAATGAGTCCCTTCAGGTTCAAGATCGCGACGACAAGGTGGTCATGGCCGCCTTCATCAACGGGCTGCGCAAGCAAAAGCTGTACACCGAACTGGTGGAGAGACCTCCCAAGACAGTTCGGGAGATGTTAGATCGAGCCCATGAGAAGGCCAACGCGGAGGAAGCCAATCGCCTTAAGAGTGCACAAGAAAAATTAAGGGATGACAAGCGCAGGAAGGGCGCCGACCAAGTGAGGGCACGGCCTGACCCGGGAAGGAGGGGTGCTTATGACCGCCTCCCCAGGAGTAGCCCGATGGGAGGGGACAAGTCCTGGACTGGCCTCACGGCACCCAGAGCTCGAGTGCTCGCAGTAATGGAGCAGGAGGGGCTATCCCGACCTCCTCGACCTTTGGTTGGGGACAAAAGCAGACGGGATCAAGGTCTGTATTGCGCTTATCATCGGGACGTGGGGCACGATACGGAGGACTGTCGTCACCTCAAGAAAGACATTGAAAAGCTCATCAAACGAGGTCATCTGGGGCAGTTTGTACGAGAGGAACGAGCTGACCAGCAACGGGGAAGGCCCAGGTCGGAACGTCCGAGCTACCTGCGGGACCGGCCTCAGGGGCCCCGGGGCCGAACTCCCGAGCAGGAAATACAGAACCTGGCGGGGGTGATTAACACCATCGCCGGAGGACCTGCGGGTGGAGATAGCCATGCAGCTCGGCGGCATAACCGTCCCCCTCCCACGGGGGAGAGCTCGGCCAAGCGTTTGAAGATGTATGAGGAAATAATCTATGGACCTGAAGACGCAGTCCCCTTGGCCTCTAATAACCATGAAGCCATTGTGATAGAAGTCATCACCTGTAACTTCAAGGTGAGGAAAGTGTATATAGACAACGGGAGTGCCATAGACGTGCTTTATTATAAGACCTTCAAGGAGCTGCAGCTGGAGGATAGACAGCTTGTACCGGTTCGAACTCCGTTGATCGGCTTTGCTGGTCCTCCTGTGAGGCCGGAAGGGATGATCACTCTCCAGGTCACGGTGGGAGTGGCCCCAAGGTGCCGGACGATCCCGGTAAACTTCGCGGTGGTTAAGGAGCCGTCATCCTACAACGTAATCCTGGGACGTCCCACGTTGAATGCCCTCCGGGCTGTTTGTTCTACCTTGCACCTCAGCATGAAATTTCCTACTTCTGCGGGGGTGGCTGAGGTGCTGGGAGATCCAGAAGTGGCAAGGGCGTGTTATATTGCCACCCTCAAGGGTAAAGAAAAACTGGTAGCTCAGACAATTTGTTTGGAATCCTGGGAACCCCTGGAGAAGGGAGAAAGATTGGAGACAGACGAGGGATTGGCCGAGCTGCCCGTCCAGCCCGACCGACCTGAACGCACAGTAAAGGTCGGCGCCGGCCTGGGTGAGCTGATCAGAAGCTCTTTGGAATCTCTCTTGAAGGAGTACGCTGAGATTTTTGCTTGGAGTGCTGATGACATGCCAGGAATCCCCACCGAGCTGGCAGTTCACAGGCTACATGTGGATCCCAACGTCCGGCCAGTAAAGCAGAAGAAGAGGAACTTCGCTTCTGAGCGAAAGGAGGTCGTCAAGAGCGAGGTAGGAAAGTTGCTGGAGGCTAAGATAGTTAAGGAAGTCTACTTTCCGACCTGGCTGGCCAATCCGGTGCTGGTCAAGAAAGAAGAGAAAGCTTGGCGGATGTGTGTGGATTTCACTGATTTGAATAAGGCTTGCCCAAAGGACTGTTACCCACTCCCACGAATTGATCAGCTCGTGGACTCAACAGCGGGCTATGAGATCTTCTGTTTCTTGGACGCCTTTAAGGGGTACCATCAGATAGCCCTAGACGAGGAGGATCAAGAGAAGACCTCATTCATCACCGAGGACGGAACATATTGTTATGTTACCATGCCGTTTGGGCTAAAGAACGCAGGTGCGACCTATCAGAGGTTGGTGAACAAGCTGTTTAGAAATCAGATCGGTCGGAACCTGGAAGTCTACGTGGATGATATGTTGGTAAAAAGTCGGACCCAGGAGCAGTTCATCTCCGACCTGAGGGAAATTTTCGAGGTCCTTCGGAGTTCACGAATGCGGCTGAATCCCAAAAAATGTACTTTTGGGGTCAGGTCGGGAAAGTTCCTGGGCTACATGATTTCTAAGGAAGGGGTGAGAGCTAACCCAGATAAGATCAAGGCTATCATGGACATGGCTCCACCCCGGAATATTAAGGATGTGCAACGCCTAACGGGGAGGATGGCAGCCTTGAACAGGTTCCTGTCCAAGTCGGCAGTTCGGGGTTCGCCTTTCTTCAAGGCCCTGAAAGGAGGTCGGCAGTTCGAGTGGAATCTGGAATGCCAGAGGGCGTTCGATGAGCTGAAAATCCACCTCGCTCGGTTGCCAGCCCTAACATCTCCCGAATTGGGAGAGACCCTGTTCATGTACTTGGCTGCGGGTGAGGGAGCTGTTAGCGCGGTGCTGGTGCGGGAGGAGAACAAGGTACAGAAGCCCGTATATTATGTTAGCCGCGCCCTGCAGGGGGCCGAGGCTAGGTACTCGGCGGTGGAGCGATATGTTTTGGCATTAGTACACGCAGCTCGGAAACTCAGGACGTACTTTCAAGCTCACCCCGTAGTAGTCATGACGGACCAGCCCCTGAAGCAGATCCTTTCCAAACCCGAGTCCTCGGGTCGAATGGTGAAATGGGCTGTGGAATTGTCCGAATACGACCTGGGATATCAGCCCAGGACGGCCATCAAAGCCCAAGCCCTGGCGGACTTCATAGCGGATGGTGTTTCTTTTGGATTGCCCGAAGCGGAGGTCGGTCAGGTCAGGGACGTACAGGCCAGGAAAGATGGAGAAGATGCCAAAAAGGCACATAACGGACAAGCAGCGAAGCCCTCACAGACCCCAAAGACTACCAAGGCCACTCAGGCCCGAGAAGCAGTAGAGGTCTTACAGGCCAGAGACGCTGCTGAGGTCGTCCAGGCCATACAGGTAGCGGAGGATGGACCGTCCGAAGAAGCAGCTGAGGCCCAGCAGGCCGAAGAAGCTGCCAAGGACAGGCAGGCCGGAGAAGCGGCTGAGGTCGAACGGACCCAAGGAACTGCCCAGGTCGGAAAGACCAAGGGGGCAGCTAAGGTCGGGTGGGCCGAAGATGCCGTTGAGGCCACGCATCCAGAAAAAGCGGTCAAGGCAGACCTGTCTGGGAAGGCTGCCCGGGCTGGAAAGGACACAGAAGCTGCAGATCCCACCTGGACATTGTACGTGGATGGCGCATCAAGTAAGGAAGGATGTGGTGCAGGGCTCTTCTTAATTAGCCCCACTGGGGAGGAGCTACCCTACGCCCTGAGGTTCGATTTTAGAGCCTCTAACAACGAGTCAGAGTACGAGGCTCTGATTGCGGGGATGGAGATGGCCCGAAGGTTGGGGGCCAGATCGATAAAAGTCTACAGTGATTCACAGCTGATAGTGAACCAAGTAGGGGGGAGCTATGAGGTCAAAGAAGGCTCACTAAGAAAGTACGTGGCTAAAACATGTGAACTGAAGGGTCAGTTCGAGCAGTTCACGCTCGAGCAGATTCCGCGGAGCCAGAACAAGCGAGCCGACGCCCTGTCTAAGCTAGCCTCCACCTCGACTGGCTTCTCAGGTCGGGAAATACTGGTAGAGGTCGTCAGAAGTCGGGCCTATGAACAGGTAAGCGCTGCAGTCATTCAGGTAGTGAGCTCCTGGATGGATCCTATCATTCAGTATCTGGTTCGTGGGGAGCTTCCACCAAGCAGGACGGAGGCTCGCAAAATCCTCATCAAGTCACAGAAGTACGCACTCACACATGGAATTTTGTACAGGAAATCTTACTTGCAGCCCTGGTTGAGGTGCATAACGCCTGAGGAGGGCAACTACGTCTTACGCGAGCTGCATGAAGGCATCTGCGGCAACCACGTCGGCCCGAGAGTATTAGCCAAAAAGGGAATGTTGGCTGGATACTATTGGCCAACCATCTTTAGGGATTCAGCTGAGCTGGTATCCAGGTGTAGGTCTTGCCAGCTGCACGCCCCCGTACATCACACCCCCACTCAGGAAATGATTCCTCTCAGCAGCCCGTGGCCATTCTTCCAATGGGGTATTGACCTGTTAGGACCGTTTCCCCGAGCCCTCGGGGGCTGTGAGCACTTGGTAATAGCCATTGATTACTTCACCAAGTGGGTAGAGGCCGAACCCCTCAACACGATCAGCAGCAGATCGATCCAGAAGTTCCTTTGGAAGAGCATAGTCTGCCGATTTGGCATACCGAAGGTTCTTGTCTCGGACAATGGCAGACAGTTCGCTGACCAATCTCTTCAAGAGTGGTGCACGGAGCTCGGCATCCAGCAGCACTTCTCCTCAGTAGGGCATCCCCAGGCCAATGGGCAGGTCGAAAATGTCAACAGAACCATCCTGCATGGCCTAAGGACGAGGTTAGAGTCCGCCCGAACTAGTTGGCTAGAGGAGCTACCTACCATACTATGGGCTTACCGGACAACACCTCGAACAGCCACCCAGGAGACTCCATTCGTCTTGACGTATGGGGTCGAGGCGGTAATACCCGCAGAGGTCGGAATACCCTCAGGTAGGGTGCAACACTTTGTGGCTCAAGATAATGAGGAGGAGATGCGGCTTAACTTGGACCTGATCGAACACCGAAGGGAAGAGGCGGCTATACGGATGGCTAAGTACAAGGGCCAGGTCGCACGCTACTACAATGCTAGGGTAAGACACCTTTCTTTCAAGCCAGGAGACTTGGTGTTACGCAAGAACTCCGTCAGCCGAGCTGTGGGCACGGGAAAACTAGACCCAAATTGGGAAGGTCCCTACGTGGTGAAAGAAGACGGCCGGGCAGGTTATTCCAAGCTGGCTCGCCTGGATAGAAGCGAAGTCCCGCGTACCTGGCACAACTCAAACCTGAGACTTTTTCTTTAGTACCCTGCCCGAGCTGAGGTGACCAGCTGGACAGGTCTGCTCTTTGCTTATCTAGCTCACTTTACTAGTCCACTTTATTAGTTAGCTCGGCCTGGACGGGCGTCCCTCAATCTAGAAGTTTTTCCTTTAGTAGTTTGCCTGAAGCTGAGGTAGTCGGCTGGACAGACTTATTCTTCATTAGTTCAGTACTAAGAATCATAAATGTACTCGAAAACATGGAATAAAAGAAAATTTTTACAAGTGTTGGGTAAGAAAAGAGGCTGTTCATTCCATTTCAAAAGGACATACATAAGGGGGGCCATACAAAAGCGAGCTAGCCGAGCTCGGATCTAAGCCTAGCCTAATAGACCTGCCTAAGGCACTACCTCTCTAGTTCTCCCCTTGTTGTTCTTGCTCCGGCTCGGGGGAGGTCGCGGGCAGAGCAGGGTCGGCGACCAAGGCGGCCAGGTCGCGCCCGTTGGAATAGCCCGTGACAAGTCTGTCAATCTGATCGGCGGCCTGGGGATTATAGTCAGGCCATTTGCTCAGGTCAAAGCCCGGCAAGTTCAAGGACTGAACATCCACCATGGCTTTGGTGTAGCCAAGCTGCAAGACGGGGCCATTCAAGATGGCCAGATCATTCATGAAGACATCGGACTTTTTGAAGTCCTGAACGCCTAGCTGACGCCCTTCCGCTCTCGCCGTCTCAAACAGTTCGGCTGCTTTCTTCTGCTCAGCCTCGAGCTGGGTAGTTAGCTCGGCGGTCTTTTTCTTTTCCAGCTCGCAGGCAGCCTGGGAGTCAGCGAGCTGCTTCTTCGTAGCCTCCAGCTCTGCCTCTGCCGCCTCAAGCTGACTGGACAGCCTGTTCCTGGCTGCATCAGCCTGGGAGAGGTTCTCTCCCATGTTTTCATATCGCTGAGCCAGCTCGGCACCGGCGACGTTGAGCTGCAGGTCCAACTATGAGAAGTCTACGGATTAAAAATACTAATAAAGTACCAAATGAAGAAGCTACCTGGGCTGCGCTCAGGTAGTAGTGCGACAGTAGCTCGGAGTTGGAGGCGAGCTGAATAAAGTGATGGTCGCGTGAGAGCACCGAACCTTTGACGAGCTCTCGAGCAGCCTCTGGAAACTGAGCTCGGTCATTCATCGACAGCCCCCACCTCGGGCAGAAATGGAGGGGGTGGGGGTGTGTGCTCAGCTCGGTGGGGGGCTTGAGAGGAATGATGTTCCTCGTCCGCCACATCGAGGGGGGCGACTCAGATGAGGCCTGCAGCTCGGCAGTGTTGACCCCATAGTGCTCCGTGGAAGCGCCAGTAGGAGATGGTTGGGGCGTAGGTGTAGCCGAGGTGGTCACCTCGGTCCTGGCTTTCTTGGCGGTGGTCTTCCTCCTCTTCTTTTTGGGTTCCTCCAAGGGGGTAGACTGAGCTGCGGGAATAGGCTCTGGTGGGGGAGGAGCCACGTCACCAGGAGCTGAGGAGGGTACCGAGGTAGCCGCGCGCGAGCTGCCTGTCCCTCCTATGTTCAGAAGCTGGGAGAACCTCTTCACTGAGAGCAAAGAAAGGGGTCAGTTCGTGCGGCAAAGGAAAAGAAAGGAAAGCAAGGAAAAGAAGATCAAAGGGATTACAGGCTGTAAGCTCCTCGGGTGTGAGAGGTCGGAGGTCAGGCGCAGGGTCGTTCACCTCTGCTCGAATCAGCCCCGCCGACCGGAGCTGGGCGTTGCTAAATTCCTTCACCGATAATCGAGCATCCGAGCTAACCAGGAGGTCCAGCTCGGCCGCAGGAAGAGGTGAAGGAATGGGGTCGGACACCTGGGTCTCCTCCCTCCAGGTCAAGGGAGGAAAGCCCGTGTTCTTCACATAGAAGAACTGAGCTTTCCAGCCCTTAATAGAAGAGGGGGTGTGCGTGAACAGTTCGCGGGTGGGGAGTTCTCCCCCGCTCCTGCGAGCAAAATAAAACCAGCCATGAACTGGCCCGCTCACCTTCATTTGGAAGAATGACCTGAAAAGGTCTAGGGAATAGGGAATTTCGAGGACTCGGCACATCATAAAGAAGCCGAAGATCGATCTGATGGCGTTTGGAACGAGCTGGGTTATTCGAATTCCCCAAAAGGTTAGAATTTGGTAAAGGAATTGGGGAATGGGAAGACGGAGACCAGCTATGAGCTGATCCCTGTAGATGGCCACAAACTCAGAAGGAGGTCGGCAAGCATACTCCCCTGGTCGGGCAGCCTTAGCCTCGAACTGGAGGGGGATATCATACCTCCCCACCAGCTCGTCCACACTTCCCTGGTCTAGGATAGGGGGGATAAGCTCGACTTCCCTGAAGTCGATATCCGGCCCCCTGGAAGGTCCCGCCCTAGTCCGAGCTGGAGTTACCTCTAGGGGAATCCCTAGGTCGGCAGCCCCAGCGTCAGGTCGGGCAGGCTGGTTGGGTTGGTCCATCTCTAAAGTGGGAGAGTGTATGGGGGAAGGTAGGTATTCCGACGAGCTGGAAGAAGAAGAGCTAGAGGAGGAGGAGATTATCTCTATAGGTGCAGGTCGGGCTACTCTACGCCTAGGTACCGAGCTAGTGATATCTGAGTGCGTGGACGAAGAAGACATAAAAGGGAAAAGAAGACTTACTAGTGGATGAGGAGCTGTTGTGTGCTTAGGGGGAAGCGCTACTCTGGTGTTCTCTAGGCAGGAGGCGAGCTGATGGGATTTGTGAAAGAAGAGAAATGAGAAGGGAGGTGTGAAAGTGACGTCTTGTAGGGCCTATTTATAAGCCCCCTGGGCGGGAAGCCGAAAGGTCCCGAGTTGGAAATTTGAATTTATTGCTAAAAGACGGTTTACCTGGAGAAACGCTTGAGCTGACAACCGCCATCATGGGGGACGTGACTCTTGAAGTGACGGTTATGACAGCAAACGTGGCAGTTACTCGGACAAGGCGCGCTGTCGTGGGATTGTGGGCCCTACTGCAGGCTGACCTGACGCTTCGAAATTTGGTCCAGACTCACATGACCTATCAGTGACTCTAGACTCAAGGGGGGCTAGTGTAGTGGGGATAATCCACGCATGACACGTGTTAGCCCGGCACATTGCACGCATCAGGTCGGCGCAGGGGATATCAAATCCTGCACGGGCCAGCTCGGCATAAGGGGGCCAGCTCGGCCGTGTCAAGGGCCTCCTATGATGGGCTTGATGGGCCGCCGCCTCCGAACATGTAGGGGCCGCCGCATAAAATCCTAGGAAGACTCCGAACCCTAAGGGGACTTTGACTCCCATAAGGAAACTACAACTCATCCGGTCCTATATATACTACGCTACCAAGACTACACAAGGTACACTCACAAGTATTCTCTACTATTACTACATCCTTCTACGGCCAAACTAACTTGACCGTCGGAGTTATCCCAGGGACATCAGTCCCACCTCCGTTCTTTCTTCTCAGGTCACCTAGCACGATCCCAGCTCGGCTTTTCCAATCAGGTCGGCCGCATCAGCTCGGACACGGTTTTTGGCAGTCGCATCACTAACCAAATGAACAGCTAGATGTACCATCACATTAAAAAAGGATGGTGGAAAAATCCTTTCCAATTGACAAAGTATGATACCAATCTCTTTTTCCAAATGATCTAAATCTGTTGGATCCAAAACTTTGGAGCACAACTTGCGAAAATACCTACTCAATTTGATCAAAGGAGAGCGAACTGCTTTTGATAAAGTTCTTCACAAAGCTATTGGGAGAAGCTGTTGCATCAAAATATGGTAATCATGACTTTTTAATCCAGAAATTTTTGGTGGCTTTACTTTAACACATCTAGAAATATTTGCTGCGTAGCCATCTGGAACTTTTATCCCTTTCAAAACTTTGCAAAACATCTCCTTTTCCTTCTTTTTCAATTGTAAAGCAAGCTGGAGGCAGAACACTCCTACCATTTCCCTTCTCAATGGGATGCAATTATGATCTTATACCCATATCACGAAGGTCAAGACGTGATTTTTTATTATCTTTGGTTTTTTCCAGATTCAATAATGTAGCCATAATGATCTCACAAATGTTCTTCTCAATGTGCATAACGTCAAGATTATGGCGTATCATATTGTCTTTCCAGTAGGGCAAATCAAAGAAAATACTTAATTTTTTCCAATTAAATGGCAATTCTGGATTGTCACTAACTTTCTTCCCAAGTTTAATACTATAACCAGCTAACTCATCTAAAATTGTAGACCCCATTAACCTTCCTGGTGGTTTTCCATACTCTACAGCTCCATTGAAAGATTTAGCAACTTTGCGAAATGGATGATTCATTTCCAAGTACCTCCGATGCCCCATATAGCAATATTTTCCCCAATTTTGCAGATGCTGTGAACATGTGTATTTATGACATACAGGACATGCAAGTTTTCCTTTAGTGCTCCATCCAGAGAGGATTGCATAACCTGGAAAGTCACTAATGGTCCATAAAAGTGCTGCACGAAGTTGAAAGTTTTCTTTTCTTGATGCATCATATGTATTCACTCCAACATCCCACAATTCCTTTAATTCTGCTATGAGAGGTTTTAAATATATATCAATATTATTTCCTGGTGCAAATGGACTGGGTATCAACAATGACAATATAAAGTTCGGTTGTTTCATACACATCCATGGCGGCAAATTATATGGCATCAATATTACCGGCCAAGTGCTATGAGTTGAACTCATATTTTTGAATGGATTAAATCCATCTGATGCTAGGCCCAACCTCACATTACGAGAATCTTGAGAAAATTCTGGATGATGAAAGTCAAATGTTTGCCAAGATGGAGAATCAGCAGGGTGCCTCATGTTACCATCCTTAGTACGACCCTCTGTATGCCATCTCATATGGCCTGCAATTTTGGAGGACATAAACAGGCTTTGTAACCTATGTTTTAGGGGAAAATGCCACAAAACCCTATGCGGTATTTTCGGTCCCTCACCAGTCGAATCATTTTCAGATTTAACCCATCTGGGTTCTTTACATGTTTCACAATGCTTTCTTCTTGCATCTACCCCCCAATACAAAGTGCAGTCTGTGACGCCCCGAAAAAAAAATTGAGTTTGAGAACCCGGAAATTTTCTAATTTTCTAGGGTTTATTTTTTTTAACGCCCGCCTTTTCTACATTTTCTTGATTAGAAAAAATTTCCGCAAATAAAGTTTATGAGCAAAAATAGTTTTAAAATGATTTTTCTAGTATCGGTTAGTTTTTGAGAAATTAAAAGCGTATTTTGGACGTGGGACCCGCAAGTGCGGTAAATGCATTATATTTTTGACAACTTGTTGGAATTTTGTATTAAGTGATATTATTTTACAATGTGTTAAGATATTTGTATTGGAGAGACAAAAAGATAAGATTAAAACCCTAAAGGACCATTTGTCACAAAACCATTGGACCTTGACTTTGACTTGGACTTGTCTTAACCTTTACTAAACCAAATTTTGACCCAATTTCTTTCCATTTTATTGTCTTGGCCGACTCTCTCTCTCTCCAAGAAAAGAAAAGAAAGCTCTCAACTTGTTTCTTCAATTTCTTGCTCAAATCTAGCAAATCAACCGTTTAAACTTCCAATTTCTCCATAAAAACCCTTAGTTTAGTGGTTGTGAGGTTGGTTGTGAAGTGGTTTGGAAGAAAATGGTGCTAAGTTGCTTCCTTTCTTGAGGTTTCAAGGTGAGTGACTTATGAATTCCTTCTTTGGTCTTGCTAATGTCAAATTAATGGTTTGTATTGGTTAAAGATGTGATTTTATGGAGGATTAGCACTTGAATGCATGAAATTCCAGATTAGGGTTTTGAATTTCCCCAATTCTGCCTGGCACTGTTCATCATAGTTAGAGGCCGAATTGGCCTTAGCACCAAACATGAAAGTTGTATAGAATGATGTTTTATAGTTGCCTGCAAAATTTCAACTCAATCCGAGTTCGGTAGCCTGTGAAAGGACCAAAATACCCCTGCTGCCCTGTTTCTGTCCGAACCTGGAAATCAGCTTTGCTAATTGGTTAGTTTGACTGGGAATACTACTGATTTGGTTGTTGATGTCTTCTTACTAATTCTAGCCTTGTATCTTAGCTTTTAAATGGCTTTGGAATTACTTGATTTGGAGTTGTGTGTGCTGAGTTATGACTGAATGAATCAGAACTGCCACAGTGAGCTTCGAACTAGAAAATCTGGGGTTGTTTTGGTAAATATGACCTAGTTAGGGTGAGAACTGGACTGAGTGGTCTTCATGAAAGTTGTATGGAATGATAATTTAGAGGTGCCTGCAAAATTTCAGGTCATTTGGAGTGGTGTAGAGTGAGATATGTCGATTTTACTGTTGCTGTTCTGGGTTGATCAGAATGCGAAAACTGCACTTGTAATTGGCCATTTTGACTGGAATTTCTTTGGATTTGGATGTTGGTGTCTTCTTATGAAATGTAGCTTGAGGTCTTAGCTACCGCATGCCTTTGGAATCAATGCATTTGGACCTGTATAGACTGAGTTGGACTAATTACAGCATGGTGTGATTTGTAAACCTGCAATTACGGTTCTGGGTTGGTATTCTGCATTTTTGACCTGTTTGCACTCAAAACTGGGTTGAGTGACCTTCTGTAATGTTGTAGCCCTATCTCCTAGCTTCGAAACGGTGTATCTTTCACCTTCATCCGACAATCGTAGCGCCTTTGGTACCATTACCGCAAAATGACGTCAAAACTGTTTTTCTGGTTTTGAGCTTAACCTTCATTTCCGGACTTTTTCCTAGCTTGACTTGTACTAGTACTACTTGGAGCTTGTTGAATAGCTATTGGATGAACTTGTTGTTGTGTGTGTACCTTTGGGACTGGCTGAAGAAATAATGAAGCCATGATGGCTGGGAAAGTAAGCAAATTCAGGGGAAGTGCTGTCCGAAGTTTTAAAGGACTTGTTTGCATTGAGTTTGTGATCTAAGACTTGGATTTGAGCAAGGCAATGTTATATGATGGATGATTTCTGAGCCATGGAGGTGAGTGACCTCAAACTACTTCTAAAGTTATTTATGAACCGTTTTTTACATTATATACTTTTGAACTGTTTCCAAAGTTACTTTTGAAATGTTTTCTTGCATATCATGCGTGCTGGCATGTGAGTGTGCCTTGTTTGCTATATTTCTTGACTTCATGACTTGTATTTTGGTTGAACGTGTTAAGCGCTTATAATGATTTCCAAAACGAGTTTTCGAGGCGAGTGTGTACTTTATCGCACTCGACCTCGATAAATGTGAAATTTTCGATTGAAATGTTACTTGCGCATGAATGTAAGCCTTTTGGGCTGAACTGGCCATTGCCCCTTGTTACCGGTCGTCTTGAGCCAGAAGCGGACTCGGTCAGGCGATTAGGAACTTGGGTGAACGTTTGGTATACTCGAGTATTACCTATGTAGGTTGGTGGAGCCTGGCCAAAAGCCAGGGACGGGGTGAATGAAATGAAATGAATGACCAAATGAGCGAGGAAATGTCAGGAGAATGAATGTATCCTTTCATGAATGTTACTATCGCTTTCCATTGTAAATGTTTCTTGAATTATTGCTAATCCATATTTACTGTTTTGCAAATGTTGTAGTGGTTTCCGGATTTATCATTTGATTTACGACATCATTGCTATATGACATCATTGAAATGAACTATTGTGAAACCGATTTGATTAATGATTTTCTGGTTACTCGCTGAGCTTTTAGCTCACCCCAAAAACTATTTTATTTCCCTCCACAGGGCTCGTGGCGAAAGAAGGACTTGTTGTGCTTATACACGTGAATGGATGGCCTAAACTTTGTACAATTTTGGATTTGGAATTATTTTATGTATATTTGGGATTAGTTTCCGCTGCATTTGAGACATGTAATTATTGGAGACGGATGTGTATTTGTGGACCATTTGATGTATATTTGAGATTTGTATTGTAATATATTTGAGGATTGTAGTGAGCGACTGAGTTCCGGCGAGAGCTGGGCAGGCGGCCCGCCGAACCCTCTGGTTCGCCTTAGGGGGAGGTGGGGCCGTCACACAGTCATTCGGACATGCATCATATTTATCATACCCAAGTCCTAATTCCTTCATTAACTTTTCAGCTTCATAATAAGACTTAGGCAAACCATCCATCGCATCCGGAAAGGTTTCTTTCAACAAATCAAGTAACATATCAAAAATTTTGTTGCTGAGTTTACCAAGGCATTTGAGGTGAAGCAACCGAATCATAAATGAAAGTTTTGAGAATCTTTTACATCCAGAGTAAAGCTCTTTGTTAGAATTATCAATTAGATTGTAAAACTTTTCAGCTTCTACATTGGGCAATTGGCTTTTGTATTCAGTTCCATCTATCCTTGTATGATCTTGTTCAGGAATTCCCAATGCATCATGAACCAAACCATGCATGTCATCAAGTTCATCCCGTACCCCATGTGAGATATCATGGGAAGTAGGTTTTGGTGCACTAGAGTAAACAAATTCTCCATGAGCTGCCCAATGGGTGTATCCTTTAACAAAACCATAAACTTTCAAATGAAGTTCTGCATTCTCCCTGGTAATACATACACCACACTTACATTCTTTACATGGACATAATATCATCCCATTTATACTTGAATTCTGGAATGCATAATCTAAGATTTTTTGCAAACCATCCCAATATTCTTTGCTCCGTCTATTCTTTTGCATCCAAGTTTTATCCATATTCTGTAACCATGACAAATTTAACCTTAAAATATACACATACATACATATACATATACATATATAAGCAAAAGAAAGCAATTAAGAATAATATTAACAAAGAGCATCACTCATACAACAAAAAAATTATTAGGATACCAAGAAGCTATTTGTAAGTCAACAAGAAGGTCACTGTTTGAGATAAAAGCACAAGACATGAGCAAACAGACCGAACCTCGAAGGTTTTCCACCACTAGCCATTTATCACGTGTCACCAAGTAAACAGTTTTTTACACGAATCAATGTTAAGAATAAAATTTGCATGCCATATAATATATCCACTGCAATGACACTCCAGTTTAAAAAAGAAATTAAGAATCCAAATGACCAAAAGATGAAAATGAATGTACATTACAGATTCAAACAAATGAACCAATTTAATACCATATATGTAACTTAATCTAATTTCTAATAAAAAAGAACACAAGAATATAAGTTGGCTTGTACCTCTAGCGAAATCAATGTGCAACGTCTTCAAAATGATTTCTTTTCACAGATAGCTATCTTCAATTCAAACCTGTGGTGAAACATTAATGAACTTAAGTAAAATTTTAATAATTGTATAAGATTTTGAATAGGTGGTATACGTAATTCTCTAATTATTCAAGAAGAAAAATAACATCAGCTTGCAAATTTCTTGAAGAATATTTTAAAAAATGAGAAAGAACCAAAAGTGCTGAATGACTTTTCCTAATTATTCTAAAGCAAACAGAACAAACAAATATAAAAGAGTTTTAAACTTTTCTTTTTGAGATGCTGATTAATTGTTTATATCTATGATTAGTTCTCTTAAATTTTTTTGTCTAATTTGAGCATCGATTTTAATTTTCCAACTAAATCAGTGGCTATCCAAGGAATATACTTTCTCTATGTACATATATAAATGCACCAACATATGCATGAAAATGATCCAAGGCATGCACATTTTCCCCATTTGAACAGAAAACCACAAATGCAAATTATTCTCATTGAATAACATTTTCATGAAAAGCATTGGGATAGCAGGAATTTTATCTAAACTCAAGAAATAAAAAGATTGTATGTTCATGTTTGAGGGATCAACTTCGCTTTACAAGTTAAAATTTAGAAAGCTCTGTATTGGTGCCAATTATTTTTCTGGTAAACTTAATTGCCATATTACCATAATATGAATCAAGTTTGGAAACTCAACTAGAACTCAAACAATTGTTAACAGTTAACTTTCTTCCCAATTCACTGATTCTGACTTTGCCAAATTTTACATGTTTTTCCGAAACCAAATGACATGAACAGTACACCATCTTTGACATTCTCAGTAGTTACTAGTCAGTAGAAGTAAAGCACCCGGGGTTCTATATCTTATATTTTGTGCCAGCCTAGTTGCACTAATGTAGGATTAGAAACCAATTCCCAAGATCCAACTCGGTTGAGAGAAGCATTAACTACATAATCATAATGTCCTGATTCGATTCTCAGACATCCATTTTTCCCCTTTTCCCTTCCGTTTTTGTACTTGAATTTTTTTAAAAAAAAACTCTACCACTATTTTTATACACTTTATTATTATTATTATTGTGAGACCCCGGTCAGTTCTTAAGTTTGATATTAGGTTATATACATTATTCGTGCGGTAACATTAAGTTTTGGGACTAATTCAAAAACCCTAAGTTGGGGTTAGGATTGAAACCCTAGTTTTTGTATTAATCATAAGTTCGAGTGGTGGTTAAAGTTAGTTATGCTAGTGTGTGTTTTAGTGTGGGTAAGTATAGGATTTGATCCATTTTATATAGGTTAAATAAGTTTAAGAAGGTTAGAAATCCTAAATGAGTAAAACCTCTAGTGTTAAGATTGATTAGATGTTTTAAGTTGGGTTTAAACCCTAATTTTGCCCTTGACAAAAAGGTTATTGTTTAATTGCTTTTATGTGGGATAAAGTATGTTTAAGTATAGGTGATTAATGTAGGAGGGTGATTAGTAAAGTAATTAAGTGTGGTCAAGTGTTTTGGATTAGATTAAGTTAGTAACCTATGGAGTTAATTGAAAGATTATAAATGTTTGAGGGGAAAAGGAGTAAGAAAGAGAAAATAAATGTTTAAGGGCTAGAGTTGATTTAATGCAAAGTTGGAGTGCAAGGGGTTAAAAGGGCAATTGAGGAACTTTTATGTGATTGGTTAGGATGGAAAATATCCTCCATGGCTTTGACTTATATGTATCATCTTCTTATGCATTAGAAACAAAACAAAATAAACTAAAGAGAAAGAGAGAGTGAGAGGCCGAGAGAGAGAGAGAGCAAGAGAGAAAGGGAAAGTTCTTCCAAGTTCAATTTCTTCTAGCTTCCATCTTGGTCTTGGAGTTTAAGACAACATTTTTGCTACTTGATTGTTGTGGTTTAATCATCAACAAGGTTGGATTGAAGGTAAATCATTTGATTTGAAAGTTAACTCTTGTGATTAAGTCTTGAAACCATGTGAAGTGATGGTTTTGTTGTAATTATGAATTTGTATGGTTTATGTGGTGATTATTGTGTAGTTTAATGGTTTATTGTAGTGGTTTCTTGCTGCCAAATTTCGGTTAAGGCTATGAAAGGTTAGGGTTTTTGCTCCTTGGTTCATTAAGTTGATTTGGTATGGTTGGATTTTGGCTTGTTAATGGCATCTTTGATGCCTTGATTTCATTTGTATGGTTGGTAAGTAGCAAATTCCAGATTGGTCACGAAACCCTAAGTCAAAGGAAAGTTAGTTTGGTTGGGTTAAGGCTTAAGTGCTTAGGGTTTAATTGATTAGGTGGAGAAACCAGAAAAATTAGTAGGATTAGCACCTAGATTATGGTTAGTATTGGGAAAGGAATTTCGGTTTTCTTGTAGAGTAAATAGGAGGTGATTTATTTGTGTTTATTTAGTATGAGTTTGCTTGGAAAACTTGTTTAAGAATCGTAGCGACGGACCATGCGTTTGTGACGTTCGAAACCGGCAAAACTGGAGCAGGACAATCCATAAATCCGAACTTAAGTCCTGTTTTTATCTATTCTCCGTGCTGATTCAGAAGTTTCTTAAAACATAAAAGTTGTAGCTTCTTAAGTCCTTAAGGTTCCTGCAAAATTTCAGGTCAAACGGATCAGTGTAGCCTGAGTTATAGCCAAAAAACTTGCACCTGTTTTAAACACTGGATTGTGTTACGTTTTTGAATTTAGCTTCTGACCATGTTCTGTACGTCTTGATAACGTGCGAACTGGGTGTTGATCCCTTCATAAGAAATGTAGATCTTGGTCTTAGCTTCAAAACAGTATAAAGTGCATCCGAATCCGAGTTCTGTAGCTTCAGTTATGACCAAAACAAAATCGGTTGTCAGAACTGCCTTCGGATTTGGACAGTTCTGACAGGAACTTTGAACCTCTTTTTCTCTATGCTCCATACTGATTCAGCTTTTGGTCAAAACACAAACGTTATAGCCTTATAAATAAGCTTTCTAATGCCTCTGGAATTTCTTGATTCTGATTTCTGAGTCGTGAGTTATAGTCTTTCAAACAGGGCCTGTTTGGTAACCCGAAATGAAATGGCTGGAACTGTTTTGCACATTTTTGTCCTAGTTCCATTGAGATCTGGCTTGAGGTACCTTTATGAAAGTTGTAGCCCTTCTTTTTAGCTTCGCAAAAGTACCTCATGCACTTTGATCTGATAACCGTAGCCTAAAATTTGATCAAAACGGTTTTAGGTGCCAAATCTGGCCGTTTCCGTTTGCCGTTTCCGCGCGCGCGTGTGTCCATTTTGCCGTTTCCGCACTTGCATGTGCCGATTTTGCCATTTTATTTGAGCTATGCATGTTAGTAGCCGTTTGTGATATATTGTGATGCAATCTTCTGTTTCAGACGGTGACGGGCTAGACGGTGCCGGTGGGGCCTACTAGCTGTATACGTGACGTGATCCTTGCATTTTTGCTATACGTACTTTTGGAGTAAGTATTCGGGCCATTTTGTATATAATTTGCTTTTGTGTTTTGAGGTGAATGAAAGGGTACCTAGGCGAGGGTGTACTTTTGTGACAGCCCCACCTCCCCCTAAGGCGAACCAGAGGGTTCGGCGGGCCGCCTGCCCAGCTCTCGCCGGGACTCAGTCGTTCACTACAGTCCTCAAATGAATTACAAGAAAAAAATATCAAATATTACATCAAATTCTCCAATAATTACATATATCAAAAGCGAAGCGTCCACGCTTCCGCTGCGCCACTCTGATCCTTGATACCAACCATTCACACGGAGAACTTTAATACAAACGTTTCCTTCGCCTCGAGCCCTGTGGAGAGGAATAAAACATTTTTGGGGTGAGCTAGAAGTTCAGCGAGTAACCAGTAAAATCCGTAATCAAATATATTTCATAATATTACATTTCGATCCTTTCGATGATGTCATGATTCAAAGAACAAATGTCCGTTTATTGCTCTCGTGAGCCAGTGAAGTCATAGCACTTGAACACCCAACGCTCAAATAGAACATTTAACATTAACATTAACATTAAGAGGGAGCCCCTTTTTTGAGCTCCGGAGCCATTTGCTCCAAGTGAACAGAGGTGGAGACGTTGGTGTTCAGCACAAGATTCCCCAAGAACTCATTGAAGCCAAAATCATAGCATGAATTCACATGCAAGCACGCATGAGATGCAGTCGAGTAAATAATGCAAGAAACATTTCATAAGAAGCTTTAACAATAGTTTGGGGTCACTCACCTCCACGGCTCAGAAACCATCCGTCATATATCATTGCCTTGCTCAAATCCAAGTCTTAGTTCACAAACTCAATGCAATCAAGTCCTTTCAAAGTTCGGACAGCACTTCCCCTTGTCTTTCTTTACTTTTCCAGCCATCAAGGCTTCATTATTTTCTCATTCCATCCCAAAGGTACACACACAACAACAAGTTCATCCAATAGCCATTCAGCAAGCTCCAAGTAGTACTAGTACAAGTCAAGCTAGGGAAAAGTCCGGAAATGAAAGTTAAGCTCAAAACCAGAAAAATAGTTTTGACGTCATTTTGCGGTAATGGTACCAAAGGCGCTAAGATTGTCGGATGAAGGTAAAAGATACACCGTTTCGAAGCTAAGAGATAGGGCTACAATATTTCAGAAGGTCACTCAAACCGGTTTGGAGTGTAACCAGGTCAAAAATGCAAGATACCATACCAGAATCACAAAAACAGATTCACAGAACGCATTCTAGCGGAAACATCATAAAGCAGGCTATCCAAGTCCAAATACAGAAATTCCAAAACCAGCTGAAAGCTAAGAAACAGGGATAAATTTCATCAGAAGACCTCAACAACCAATTCGGAAGCAATTCCAGCCAAAACAACCAATTACAGGCGCAATTCTTACATTCGGGTAAAACCAGAACAGCAATAGTAATTTCGAGTTTTCTCATTCTACACTGGTCCGATTGACCTGAAATTTTGTAGGCACCTCCAAAATGTCATTCCCTACAAATTTCATGTTTTAATCCAAGGCCAATTCGGCCTCTATCTATGAGCTATAAATTCGGGCAGAATGTATTCATCATAACCCTAACTTTCCAAAATTTCTTCCAAAACAGAAATTGTTTGCAATTAACCACTTTTTCCACCTCATAGAGTCCTTAAACATCATTTCCAATCATCATACATGACCACATAATCATATTCATATGAAAACAGAAAAATCCCCAATAATTATAAAACTTCACCAATTCAACCAAAAATCACAATATAATCCATAAAAGTGCATCTTATACCACCACCAATCATGAATTGAACATCATTAGAGGAAGGAAAGTGGTTCTTCACAACTCACCTTAGCAATACAAGAGATAGAGCAACTAGTCACCTTAACTTTCCAAACAACTTCACAACCAAGCTCAACTCCACCAAACTAAGAGGTTTTATGGAGTAAATTCAAGTTTAATCGGTTAGAATTGAAGATTGAGTGAGATGAGAAGCTAGAAAGTTGAGAGATTTTTCTTCTTTTCCTTTGAGAGAGAGCCGGCCATGAAGCATAGAAATAGGATGATTTTTGGGTCAAAATTGAGTATTAGTAAAGGTAAGAAATAATGGTCAAAGTCCAAGATTAAATCACAAGGTGACACTTGTCACCTTTTTGGTTTAAAACTTATCTTTTTGTCTCTCCAATACAAATATCTTAACACTTTGTAAAATAATATCACTTAATACAAAATTCCAACAAGTTGTAAAAAATATAATGCATTTACCGCACTAGCGGGTCCCACGTCCAAAATACGCTCTTAATTTCTCAAAAACTAACCGATACTAGAAAAATCATTTTAAAACTATATTTGCTCATAAAATTTATCTGGTGAATTTTTCTAATAAAGAAACTGTAGAAAAGGCGGGCGATTAAATAAAATAAACCCTAGAAAATTAGAAAATTTCCGGGTTCTCACTCTTATTCTTTCGGGGCGTCACAACTTTATCGCACTCGACCTAAACCCTAATTTACATGCATATTTATACATGACATGTTTAAATGAATTATTTTGGATTTGAACCCCTTGAACTTGTAGCTCGGGGTGACGTTTGTGAGTTTTGGGTTTGAACCCCTTGAGCTTGTAGCTCGGGGTGACGTTTGTAAGTTGGGGTTGATCTTCCGACCTAGATGGACTATTCGAGCCGGTCAGGGCTTGGTCGAAGCCAGTCCAACCTAGTCTGAGGTCACCAAGTTTGTGAATCCGGTTCACTGAGAATGTGAACCAAGTTTGTAGGTTCAAGTTGAGAACCAAGTTTGTGAACCGAGCTTGTGAACCAAGCTCAATTTCGTTCGCTCGAGCAAGTTTGTGAGGTGACTGGCCAGTGAGGGTGATAAGGTGTTAGATGGGTGTACAAGTGGAGTTCTACGGACCTTATTTGTGGTCGACGGAGTGTCGGAAGGAGGTCACGCATGGCAAACGACTTGGCTTTGGAGCCAACCTGTATCCTTCATTTGTATTGTTACTTTTGCACTTGACTGGACATTTTTGTGAAATAGTTGTTTATCTAAATGTGAAATTTACGATTTCTACCCCGTTTACTTACTAAGCATATGGCTTACCCCGTTTCCTTTGTTTTCCTTAGCAGGGGGCTACGCGGGGAACTCCTTGGCACATTCACTAGTATAGTTAGGTTTGCTTGTAATAGTTGGACAATTAAGATGTTTGTTTTTTGTTTTGGTGGTTTGTATGAGGACCCTCCTTAGGGTCTACTTCCTGCTGGTTGTTATCATAATGTATTATAGTGGTTTGACTAGATACTTTTGAGGATGTAAATAGACCTTTTGGGGGTTGTATATATCGTAAGTCGTACTCTTTTGGTTTGTCTAGCTTTTATTGTTTTGCAATTTCGAGTCCTGGCGCGAGCTAGGCAGGCGTCCCGCCGATACCCTAGGGTTCGCCCTTGGGAGAAGCGGGGGCGTCACAATATGTACAGTACTTCATGACTTGATATGTGAATTACTATGATATGTATATAAAGAAAGTATGTTATTTTAAATCTGCTCTATTCTTTTCAATTTATGCTTTGGAAATGCTTATATCGAGCTTTATAAATACTTTATTTTGTTTATACCTATATAGTCTATTTCCAAAAGGAGACATGGAAGGTAGGCGAAGTCAGGGACGTGAGACTAGTCGAGGATGCGGTTCTAACCATGGACGTGGGGTTAGACGAGTACAAGAACCGAGAGAAGAGAGAGATACGACAGCCGAGCAAACAACCTGAACCGAGGGTTGAAGGAGGGGATCAAGTAGCAACGGTAATCCAGCAAATGACTAATATTTTAACTCGATTGGTAGAGCAGCAGGGTCAAGCCCCTGTCAATTAGCAAAGGGACCCTAAAATAGGGGAAGATAGGGCCCTAGAGCGGTTTCAAAAATTTTCTCCTCCCAAGTTTCTTGGAGGGCCAGAACCGGAGGTAGCGGAGAGATTGCTGGAAATAATGATCAATATTTTCACCGCCTTGAATTATATGGAGGAAAGGCAGGTGAA
>NW_020864270.1:0-20655 GCF_003713205.1 Coffea eugenioides
TGATAAACTGCCATGTTTTGCTTAGGAGAATTTGTGATGGAATCAATATACTCTGTACGTTTGATTAGAATATGAAACTGAGGAGGAACTAAGAGGAAATATTAGCTGCTAAGTTACTACCTGCAGGAACCTGTTAACGTCAATCGAGATGAAAAGCTAGGAAACTCTAGATGTCCCTTGCAAATTCTAGCCTCTAAGCTAACGAATTAAGCTGTACTATGTTGAAAGGGCTCGTAACTGCAACATGCAAGATAGAAATGAGTGGAAACTAAAGTGAACATTGAAGGGAAGAATGAATTTAATTGACTGCAGGTAGGTTGGCCGAGGGAATGAAGTAGGCTATGCAACTCCTTGTTGCTAATTCTGGAACTTTTACTAATGAACACATGGAAAATATGTTAATCCCTTGATTTAACAGATAGGTGCCTTTGAAATTAGCAAACTTAAGAAAAGTCACATAGTCAATCACATAGTCAATTTATGGCCTTCCTCATACTATAACCATCTTTTCTCAAAATTTAACAACTAAGAAGGATTCACTCTTCATTTTACTTAAATAGTGAAAATGCCTTTTTTGCGTGAAAATCGATACTTTTAGGTGAAGATCCCCGATTACTCAACATTTCACTTATTCAAATTTCTATGCATACTCTTAATTCCAATACTTTTTTACGCGAAAATCGACATTTTTAGATGCCAACCCCCGGTTACTCGGTACATGAATCATTGGAGTAAAAAAAACTCTTATTCTTTTCTTTTTCTTATTCTTTTTTTTTATATATAACAATCAAACTAGATATTCCCTCAAAGACAATATATATATATATATATATATGCATAATTAAAGGATGAATCTGACCTCTTTTTGACTATATCAATCACTTATAAAATTAAGCAAAAATGGGAAATCTCATTGTAGACACCAAAATTTTGTCAATTTTTAATATTTTCTCAAGATTTTTCTATTTAATGAATTATTTATTTTCTAGTATTTTAATGTGTAATTTTCTCATTTTTACAGGTTTATTTTAGGAAAAGAAAAAAAAAAGACAAAAAAACAAACAAAAGAAAAAAAAACAAAGCAAAATAACAACAAAAAAAGGAAAAAAGGAGAAAATCAAGAAATCAAATCATCCTAATCATTTTTTTTCCCCACCAAATACATTTAACCCATTTCACACTCAATTGCCAGGGACCTTTCTTTTCATTGGCAGAAGTCATCATTTCGGAAAATCCTACACACAAGCTCCATTTTTTTTTGGCTACAAGTCCCTCTCGGCTCTCTCTGGAAAAAGGGGGGAAAAACAGACAAGGAAAAGAAGGGAGGCTCTCGGCTCTCTCTCTGGGCTCTCAACCGAAAAAAGAAAAAATTTTCCCTCCCTCTCTCGGCTAGCTCTTAACAGACAGAGGACAAGCCACAACAAGAAAAAAGACTCCAACTCTCACTGGGACTCTCGGCTCTCTCCCTCTCGGTTCTTTTTTTTTTTTTCTCCCAACACACCCACAGGCATCAGAGAAGCTTCAGCCAAGGCAATTTCACTTTCATTGAGGTACTTTCCAGTTTTTTTTTTAAGGCATATGAGATACATTTTGGTTTTAATTTATCTTGCTTTTGCTGGTTTTTATTGTAATTGTTGTGTTGCTGAAATTTGGGAAATGGCATGAACCAGATTTAGGAAAAGGAAAGGTTTATTGTGAATGCATGTTAATTGTTTGAAAAAATGCCAAAAAGAATTTTAGGGGCTGTTTTGCTTTATTTTGGCCATTTTATGTTGTTTTCTTGTCAAATTAAGATTATAGTTGTATTGTAGAAGTTGCAAGGAGTGTTATGGTATAATTTTTGTGATTTTTGGTGAAAGATATAGTGTTTTAAAAAATAAAAAACTGGACTGACTTTTTGCTTTTCGGCCACCTTCGGATCATCTTTTGTAAAAATTAACTCCGGAAATGGAATCTACGCGAAAAATCGAGTGAGGGAGTGTATTTTGGGGAAATTCGGTGACCGGAGAGGTCGCCGGCGACCTCCGGCGACGGCGGTCCGGTGGCGGCGGCGCCACCGGCGACCACCATGGCCACTAGCTGAAGCTTCAGCTGGCCGAAGAAGGAGGAGAAGAAACGAAGGAAGAAGAAAGAAAGAAAAGAAAGAGAAGGGAAAAGAAAGAAAAGAAAAGAAGAAAAAGGGGGCTTGGGCTAGTGTTTTATTTTTTAGGTGGGCTTGTGGTTATTTTGGTTGGGTTTGGATAATGGACCTTTGTTTTTTTTTTGGGGTTTCGGATGGGCTAGAAGGTTAGACCCATGCTTTAATTTTGGTTGGGTTTGAGTGATAGAAGACGGGCTGGCCTGTGTGTTTTGGCTTGGACTTTCGGCTGGGCTTAGGTAGTTTTCGGCCCAAAGAAATAAATAATGGCCCAGTGGCCTGTTTTCTTAAGAAGATCTGATTACGATTTGCACTTTAGCCCCTGATCTTTGAAGTAGTTTCACTGTAGCCCAGAACATTTTAAATTCCTTTCACCTAGGTCCTTAAATTAATTTCACTTTGGTCCCTGGATTTTATCTTTTATTTACTTTTGACCTCTGTACTTTGGAAAAATATAATTTTTGTCCCCAAAAGTTTCTCAATTTTTGCAATTTAGTCCCTAGTGAATTTTGACTCTCTTTATTATGATTGCTTCTCTTCTTTAATAGCTAATTATGCTACTTTTGAGTATGTTTAACTTGTAATTTTTAGATATTCTTAAATTTATTTACGTTTGACATGTTAAGGTGAATTTGGTACTTTTATTATTATTATTTTTCAATTAAATTGGTGCCATGATTCTTTTGTTCACTGTGAGTATAAATAGGACAATTTGACTCCATTTAGTCACCACTTCAAACGAGAGGTACTCCTATTTTTATTATTTCAATGTCAATTACGTGCTCTTATGTGCTCCTATGTGTTCTTATGTGTTTATATATTTTTATATGTTTTATTTATTGCATTTAAATGTTCATTTAAATTTTCTTATATTATATTTGTTAAGTTAATTTTTATAATTATTCGAGAGGCATTTAAATACCTCAAAAAATGTAATAGATAGGATAACTAATTTTATTTTATCATATCTTTCCCATTTTAGATTGTAGTTAGATTCCCCGATGTAATAGATAGGTTGCGTGTTTATGTGGCTTATGTGTTATGTGTTTTATCCGCTTTTCTTAGGATTTTAGCATCTAGATATTATGTTTGCGTGTTATGTGCTACGTGCTCTTATGTGTTTATTTGTTTTAATTTATGCTTTATTTGTTTCACTATGAATTGTTAATGCATGACGTCACCACACTAGTCCAATGCTAGTTGTGGCTTCTCCCTCCGCTTACTTGCTAGTCCAACGCTAGTAAGGATTTTTAGAAATGGGCTAGTCCAATGCTAGATCCATAGATCGTTCATGCATTAGTTTCATTTTTTGTGTGATATTCATTACATTTTCATGCATATTTTATTTTTAGGATTTTTTCCCATTTGCATGATATTCCCTATTATCTATTATCCCCCTATCCTCCATGTGTTAATCATGTCATTTAGAATTGCATCTCATTTAAGTTAGTTCATTTGCTTGTTCATGTTTGGAGAGTTATTCTTTAAATATGGGAAATGGGGTGATTATAACTTTTTAGTTTAAATACTCCATTAATCCCTACATAAGAAAATCATGTCACGAATTTTTGTCCCCCGTACCCGTTATGCTTGCATTCATTTTTCTTTGCTCACTTATACCTTATGTATATAATTTAATTTTCTTTTCTTTTCTTTTAATTTCATCATTTGCATACTCGTGACACCTTCAAGGAATTATTTTGGCCTTCGCAATTAATGTGATTGGTTCAATTAAACCCTTGAATGAACATTTTGTTCCTTTCGATATTTTTTATAAATTTAGATTTGCATCCATGTAGGAAACATCCAAATATGATAAAATTAAGGGTTAGATTAGGAAAATTTTGATTAAACCTCGCAACTAGCTTAGACTAGGTTGAAAGGGTGCCTTAGGTTTGAGTCAATGAAACCTTTGCCTTCCCTTTCTTCAACCGTGACTCCCGAACCTATTTTCTCTTGTTTTTCAAAGACCTGGAGTTGTCAAAAAGGGTTTTGATTTATTTTATTTTTTATTTTTTTGGGTGATTTGGTACACCAAAACTCCATACCAAGTGGCGACTCCTATTTTTTCTTAAAAACCCTTTTAGACTAAATTTTGGACCCAAATTGTCGCATTTTTTTTAAGTCCCATTTTAGGTCCTTTTCACTTATTTTTGAATGGAAATTATAGCTTTTATAAATACCTATTTTTATTCTTATTTTTCCATCGCGAAAAATGGGGCGCGACAACTTGGCGACTCCACTGGGGACGCTAGAGAGTCCAAGCACTTGGTTTAGTCGTCTTTTCTCTTTTTAACCCTTATATTTATCATATTTGGATGTTTTAGGTTGCATTTTTCTTTTTTTTAGGATGTTTTGCATTTCACACTCGTAATCGTTCCTCGTCTTGCGTGTATGTGATGAATGGCTTATTTATTTACTTATATGTATCGCGCTTTGCATTTGGGGTGGGGAATTTTACCCTAGAGCCTCGCATTGATTTTCGATCCTTCCCCTCCAAACCGAGCACTAGCATACGTGCATACGTTTTATTTTTTATCCCTCATGTTTTTCTTTTAGTGGCTTGTCACGTCACTCTTCCTTGTTAGGATTAGGCGACTCACTTGGACGTGTGATCGCGACACGACGTGTGCGTAGCATGATCCGAGGGGTCACTCAATCTTCCATTTTAAGCTTTGGGTTGATAGCCTTTAGCTTTTAGTCGAAGATTGAGGATTTTGATAGATTCACTTGGACATGTGGCCGTGGCACGACGTGCACGTAGCAATGTCTGGGGAATCGCTCGAGCCACCGACAAAGAACCTTGGGATTGATGACCCTTGGTTTCCAAGTCTGAAGGCTCGGGGACCTAAAACCTATCGAGTCTAGATGCATTAGTGAGCCGATACCTCATGCATCCATGATAATTTACCTAAGGTAGAGTTTGCCTTATCCTATTAGGGCACTATTCACGAGGGGAGGGATCCAACCCCTCTTTTCCTTTTATTGCTTTCTCTCTTTGTATTGTTTTGTTACAACGTGTTATGTGTATTTGTCTGATTAAACTAACTTTTCTTGATTTTGTCTCCATTGCATTCTTAAACCCTAGAAAATAAGAGTCCTGGCATGGTACTCTCTAGGAGCCTACCCTATTTGATATGACACGTTTAAATTCAATGCTTCGCATTTACAGCATGATTACATTTCATTTTAGGCTTACCCCGGCATACAAAAGGGGGTTCTTTTAGGTCGTGTTTAATTTGTATACTGCATATTTAGTCGCTTTGATAAATTGGTATCATGCATAAACCTTAGAGGGAATGCCATTTAGGGAATCCCGTTATAGGAATAAACCACCTTTTGTCTCGGATATATAATCCAATGAGACTTACACGTTTATATTTTTTGTACCATCCAAAGGGGTAGTGCACAAGGTAAGGTAGGATTTGATCCCTTCCGTGTGACGCCATTGAGAATGATGGAACAGTTTTTACGCATTAGAATATGAGCCTTTAATAATCATTTTTTGGCCATTTTATCAGAATTGGTAAAAATCCCTTGCGTAAAGGACATTAAGTTGAAAAAATTCACAAATTCCTCATTGTTGAGATGATAAGTATGTTAAGGTGAAATCTTGATTTCCGAAGGCTTATAGACTAATGAATCACAATGAATTTTTTGAAACTACCAATGGGCAGACAATTCCATCGATTTTGATAAATCATCAATTTCATTCATTCCATTTTTACATCTAAGATGATTGAATCGATTTTTTTTTATATATATATCATTCGATCCTTACAATTTTGCTCATTTTTAATTTCATTTTGGATAAATCATCAATTTCATTCTGTTCATTTGGTCAGTGATCCAGTCGATTTTTGAATAAACTGTCAATTCTATCCAATCCATTTGACCAATTTATTAATTTTTAGGACAATCCAATCAATTGTGACTAAATCGTTAATTTTTTAGTAAATTTTCAATTTCATCCAATCCACTTGATCAGTTTTATTCACTTTTAGGATAATTTAATCAATTTTTGAACTAATTATCAATTCCATTTGATCCATTTGGCCCATTTATTCTTTTTTTAAAAAGTTTTGATCTATGGTTCATCGAATAAACTTGTCGAGACATTTCAATTCATTCAAAAATAAGCTTTTCACACTAAATTGATTTTTAATATCACTTTATGTGTCAATCAAAGCAATCAATCCATTCGGACTTTGTCCTCATTTTGTTAGAACAAATTGTCTCTTGTCACTCCAATTAACCAAATTTTTCAAAATTGTCTTTTATTCGAATTTCAATAAGTCGATCGGATCCATCAGGTATTGTATGATGCCTACCCCTAAGGATTGCATTTTTCATGCTAGGCCAACCCTTGGCATAAAAGGGCTCACCCATAGGACATGCATACCGATTTTGCAGTTTTGCTTACTAACTCTGGGTATTTTGCTTTTATTTTTTCCCCCTCCCCTGCATTTATAAAAGTTGTTTTAACAAGGTAAAAAAAAAATAAATATATTTTTCCTATATCTGATAATATTTTTGGGTCTAATAAATTTTGAAAAAATTACAAATGTTACTTGATTCTTGGGCAGATTCTACAATGTGAAAAAAAAAAGAAAAAAAAAAGAATGAAAAATCCATTTGAAAATGCTAGTGTAAAGCATCTCAAAAATCTCTTGATTCATTGTTTCTAATCCATTTTGTCTCAAAAGATAGAAAGAGAAAGTGTGTATATATTTGAAAGTGTATTCTTTAGAGATTTTTATTTTTCTCACATGTATTACATTTGAGAAATTTTCAAACATTTGAATAATAAAGTTTTATTTAGACAACTATTGTTTTGTATATACTCATTCTTTATTTGGTCATTGGGAGATTTCATGATGAATCCTAAGAAATAAGGCTAAATTGAAATTTTTTGACCTCTTGTTCGAAATTCATGAGTGTATGTCCAATTCTCAAAATTCTTTGCATACACTAGATTTGTGGTCTAAACTATTCAATGAGAGCAGTCGAAAATAAAGAGGGGTCATTCAAATTTGATAGTTTGTCATAGAATATCAACCCCGACACTTTTCTTTTTCATTTTTTTGTCCACTTCTATTGAACCTCCAAAGTCAGTCACCTTGGTTGACTAGCTTCAAAGTGAGATAATTTTTACCGTGAAATGTTCACTGTGTCTAACCAGATTCAATTCACATCCGAGTGAAAGCAAAAATGTCCATTATTTCTTATTTGTTTTGAAATTTTGGAATGATACTTTAGGCTTTTCGTTTCTATATCTATACAAATTTTATCAATTGTTCTCCCATTTGAACCTTTTAAAAGTACAATTTCATTTCAAATAAGAGCCTTAGTGATCATAATTTTACACGTCAAAAGGAAATGGATTTTCTCAACGGGCTATTCTTTACTTTGGTTGTCATGAAAAATAAGAATGATGCTTTGGCCGTTGTTTCTACTATCCAAACACTATCCATTCTTTGCATCCTCGTTTGAGCCTAAATTGGTGGTTCGTTTCAAAAGCACTTATGATCGCACCCCCACACTGGGGAAGGAGATTTGAGAATTGAAAAAATGGCAAAGATGCTCAAAATTTTTGCAAGAGAAAAATTACAAGTTGGGGGAATTTGACTCTACCATTGATATTTGGTCTTCAATATCAAAAAGAAAGAGGGGCTATCTATACTCCAAAAATTAGGAAGTTCATTTCTATCATTGGTATTTAGGATCTCAGTATTGGTAAAAAAAAAAAAAAAAAAAAAAAAAAAATGAACAATGAAAAAAACTGATTGAAAAAAAAAAGAAAGAAAAAAACAGAAAAAAGAAAATACGGAAGACATCCAATCTGCATTCCCCTTAGTGATTGTTGAAGAAAAAGAGGATTGATAGAAAGAGAGAGTCAAAATGGGGTTAACGCAATTCAAATCCAAAACTGGGGCAATTTTGGGAAGGAATGCGATTTTAAGTGCGTTGTCCTTGAAAATTTTAGCTATCGTTGTCAAGCCACATTACAAGCTCATAAAGTCCATCGCTGACTTATCTTTCATGACAATTTGAAGTGAAAATCTTGCCTCTAAGGAACCTACCAATCACTCGTGATCATAAGGTCATAACTTGTTTTCATATGTTTAGCTATCGTTTCTATCCATATATTACAAGTCTATACAGCTTATATGTTGACTGAGTTTTCTCAAAAAATAAGAGTGATAAGCTATTTGCTTTCACCAAGATGTGATATTGAATGTGTTGGATACAATTTGGGCACACAAAAAAAAAAAGACAGATCCTGACATACCATTCCCCTGAGCCATCTCAAAATCCTGAATAATATCCATTTGATTGGTCCTAAAAGATGAGTTATAAGAAAAGTGATCCTTTTCCCTCAACACCAATCCCAAAACAAGGAAGAGATCTTTTTCAATTTGGTCTTATTTTGAGGGATTTATCATGGAATCTTCTACATGAGTTTGGATATGATATTTAAATCCTTCATTTGAAAAATGTAGTTTCTATTCACATTGTATGTGATTATTTTGCAACTAAAATAAGCCCAAATCGGGGCAATTTTTTTTTGTAATATCTGTGAGATTTCACCAAATAAGTTCAAATTGAGGCAAAAATTTTATAATATATTTGTAGGGTATGTCCAAGATCAAGTGTATATTTTTAAAATCTTGATAGGTCAATACTTTGCATGAATCTTAATTGTTACATCATTGCTCAAAAAAAATAAATAATAATAATAATAATAAATTGAAAAATTCCCCTTATGCAGGTGTTTATGGTTGAGATCGAGGGAAAAGTGCAATTCAAAACTTGCAAATTTGGAGATTAATCACGAATAAAAATGGAGCAATAATGCTACATTGCAAAGTGGAGGGTCGGCTATTTGCTCAAAAGGAGTCCATACTTCAGCAGCCAACTTGAAAAAAAAAAGAGAAAGATAGATACTGAAAGAAAAAGTGAATGAAAAAAAAAATGAAATAAAGAGAAGGGGAATAAAAAAAAGAGAAAAAAAAAGAGAAAAGAAAAAAATAGAAAACGAAAAGAAAAAAAGGGAATGAAAAAAAAATGAAATGAAAAAAAAAGAAGAGAAAAAAAGGGGAATAAAATACAAAAAGGAGGAAAAAAACAAAAAAGAAAGAAAAGAAAAAGAGGGAGTGAAAAAAAAAAAGAAGAAGAAAATAAGAGTTTTTCATTTAATTTTGCAATTGAACTCTGGGAGCTTTTCATTGGAGATTACATTTCTAAGTTGGGGCAACACCTTGCCCTCTTATGCTTCGAAATGGAAGTGGTAATACATGCCAAAATCGAGATCCCGTCCTTGCACATTTTGACAAAGGCTCAGGCAGAAGAAATCAAATGGATTAAGGAGCACTGAGTTGCTGTCTCTTATTGATGAAAAAGTGGATGAATGTTTGTCATGGACAATGCTATCATCAAAGGATGGTTCGTTAGTTATGACAAGAAAGACAAATCTCGCTTATTTGAAGTGAGAGATAAGGTTTTGAAGTAAATTCTTCCGATTCAAGAGGAGGTTAAAGAAAAGTTTGCTCCAACTTGGCAAGGGCCATTTATTGTTCAAAGAGTGCTGTCCGGAGGAACGCCCATGCTTACAGAACTGGATGGACAGGTCTTTCCTCTGCCAATCAATTCAGACATGTGTAATAAATGCTTTCTCTGAGTATGTGATTTTTCTTTTTGAAATACCATCTATGGCGGATCAAAGGCGAGCCTTCTTCTTTTCTCTTTGAACATCTTACCGCTAGTTTTCCCCATTGAACCTCCAGAATAATTTAACCCTTCATTTGATAGCCCTCCTAAAGATTGCAAACCCCATACTGGGGTAAATTTTTATCTCCTATTTGTCATAAAAAAAAAGAAAAAAGAAAAAAAGAAGTCAAAAGCCAAACTGGAGCAATTTTTTCGGTTTTAATACCCTCATACTGGGGCAAATATTGATAGAATGCGGTCTTAGGGTTTTTGAAACCTCTTTGAAGATTTTGCTTTGAAGCCTTAACACTTTTTCTACACCCCACATCACCCCATCATAAAAATCATAAAGTCTCGACCTCCGCTTTAGTGGTATTTTTAATAAAAATCACTTAATCAAATGGCAATTGATGTCAATACACCTTCACCATTTTTACATGGGAAGGGTTGTCGCGCTGATGCCATCCTTTCTTTAAATACATTTCTGAGTTGATAAAGGTCGTTAACAAGATTTGTTCATTAGGTGAAAACCTGAAAGGGTGTCTTCAAAAGAATGAAAAAAAAAAAGAAAAAGAAAAAAGGGAGCAAAAACAAAAATGAAAAAGATTAGAAGCGATGAAGAAAAAGAATAGAAAATGAAAACAAATAAAATAAAAGTGTGGACTTTGTGAAATGTACTGACAGGTTAGTCATCAAGTGAGATTTTGGAGCACAAGAGAATCATAGAACGAAAAGAAGATTCCGACACGTGTGAATACTGAGCATTCATTCAAATCTCATCATTAAAAGTTGAGTTGTGATACACGGAGTGGAGTAGTGGCTGAATGATGTAGAAATTGAGAAGATTCACAAGTTCGCAATGCTACAACTCCCAACTCCTGGGGAGCAGTTTTGACATCCAAAAGTCATGCTTGCATAGGTTCTCAAAGCCAAAAAAGACCCACAAATGACTCTACATTGGTTGCGTGGCATTATATGATGCTCTTTCTGCTTCTCGCTTCGCAAAGCACGCATGGTAAAATCGCTCTCGCCCTTATTTAAACATGATTTACAACTGCCTAATATCAAGGAGGAATGAGCTCCCAATTGGAGTAATGCATGTTTAAAATCGCTTTGTGAAAAATAAAAACAGGTCTTTAAATCAGAGAAGCGTACAGTGACATATTGTATGTACCCGTCTCAAATCTTTGAAAGGAAGTTTGTCATTGGTAAATTTTTCAGTTTAGAATTGTCACCCTTTGAGTTTTCCAAACAGAAAAAACAAAAAAAATGTGTGTGTTTCTTTCATTTGAAAAAAAAAAAAAAAGAAGATTACAAATCCACCAACTTGAGCCACAATGTCAAAATGCAAAGCAGATGATTGGTTGAACAAAATTGATTCAAATTGAGTCAATTTTTGAAATGATTTTTCAGGTAAGTATTCAAGAACTTTTTCATGCAATAACGTGTGTCATGTCTTTTATCACCGTTAGCATCGAGTATTGACTCACTAGCGTGTGTTTTGCTTTTTCATATCCGTTAGCATCGGGTCCAACCCACTAACGTGTCATTTATCACCGTTAGCATCGAGTATTGACTCACTAGCGTGTGTTTTGCTTTTTCATATCCGTTAGCATCGGGTCCAACCCACTAACATGTCTTTTATCACCGTTAGCATCGAGTATTGACTCACTAGCGTGTGTTTTGCTTTTTCATATCCGTTAGCATCGGGTCCAACCCACTAACGTGTCTTTTATCACCGTTAGCATCGAGTATTGACTCACTAACGTGTGTTATGTTTTTTTTCACATCCGTTAGCATCGGGTTCAACCCACTAACGTGTCTTTTGTATATCATGTTGGGATTCGGCAGGTTTGGGTTTTATCCCACTGACCGTTTTTATTGTCGTTGGGCATGGGTTTTATCCCTCCAACCTCGCATAAATGAGTTTGGGCTCGGGTTTTATCCCACTGCCGTTTTTTTTATTGTGTTGGCATGGGTTTGTAATCCCATCCACCCTCGCAGGCTCGGGGTTTTTCCCTAGACATGGTTTTTTATTAGTCCTGTTGGGCATGGGTTGTATCCCTCCAACCTCGGCAGGCTCGGGTTTTATCCCACTGACCGTTTTTTATTGTCGTTGGGCATGGGTTGTATCCCTCCAACCTCGGCAGGCTCGGGTTTTATCCCACTGACCGTTTTTTTATCATTTTTCGTTGGCATCGGTTTTTTATCCTCACAACCTCGGCAGGCTCGGGTTTTATCCCACTGACCGTTTTTATTGTCATTGGGCATGGGTTTTATCCCTCCAACCTCGGCAGGCTCGGGTTTTATCCCACTGACCTTTTTTTTTTATTTTTATTTTCGTTGGGCATCGGTTTTATCCCACCAACCTCGGCAGGCTCGGGTCGCATCCCACTGACCGTTTCTCTTGATTATTTGGTTAATAATTGTGCTTTAACATTCATTTTGTATTTCCTGTTTAGAAGTTCTGAGAGCTCAAACTTTTTCGACTTTGCAAAGACCGCAGTTTGTCAATGCACTTGTTTCATTGTGGTTCACTTGCATTCGAACTACGTTTGACCTGATTCCCATGGCGGGATACGTAGGCAACTCTACATGAGTTCGGTCACGTGTTTTGCAAGTTCATTACATCTTTTGTTCAATAATTTCAGCCAAGTGTTAGCTTGTTTATTTTAGCTCAGGTACAGCTAGAAGAGACAGGTAAGCAATTTGGTGTCTACGTCTTTGTCTTGAGTTTCTTTGAAACTCTAGACAAAGAGGGGCAAGCTGTAGACACCAAAATTTTGTCAATTTTTAATATTTTCTCAAGATTTTTCTATTTAATGAATTATTTATTTTCTAGTATTTTAATGTGTAATTTTCTCATTTTTACAGGTTTATTTTAGGAAAAGAAAAAAAAAAGACAAAAAAACAAACAAAAGAAAAAAAAACAAAGCAAAATAGCAACAAAAAAAGGAAAAAAGGAGAAAATCAAGAAATCAAATCATCCTAATCATTTTTTTTCCCCACCAAATACATTTAACCCATTTCACACTCAATTGCCAGGGACCTTTCTTTTCATTGGCAGAAGTCATCATTTCGGAAAATCCTACACACAAGCTCCATTTTTTTTTGGCTACAAGTCCCTCTCGGCTCTCTCTGGAAAAAGGGGGGAAAAACAGACAAGGAAAAGAAGGGAGGCTCTCGGCTCTCTCTCTGGGCTCTCAACCGAAAAAAGAAAAAATTTTCCCTCCCTCTCTCGGCTAGCTCTTAACAGACAGAGGACAAGCCACAACAAGAAAAAAGACTCCAACTCTCACTGGGACTCTCGGCTCTCTCCCTCTCGGTTCTTTTTTTTTTTTTCTCCCAACACACCCACAGGCATCAGAGAAGCTTCAGCCAAGGCAATTTCACTTTCATTGAGGTACTTTCCAGTTTTTTTTTTAAGGCATATGAGATACATTTTGGTTTTAATTTATCTTGCTTTTGCTGGTTTTTATTGTAATTGTTGTGTTGCTGAAATTTGGGAAATGGCATGAACCAGATTTAGGAAAAGGAAAGGTTTATTGTGAATGCATGTTAATTGTTTGAAAAAATGCCAAAAAGAATTTTAGGGGCTGTTTTGCTTTATTTTGGCCATTTTATGTTGTTTTCTTGTCAAATTAAGATTATAGTTGTATTGTAGAAGTTGCAAGGAGTGTTATGGTATAATTTTTGTGATTTTTGGTGAAAGATATAGTGTTTTAAAAAATAAAAAACTGGACTGACTTTTTGCTTTTCGGCCACCTTCGGATCATCTTTTGTAAAAATTAACTCCGGAAATGGAATCTACGCGAAAAATCGAGTGAGGGAGTGTATTTTGGGGAAATTCGGTGACCGGAGAGGTCGCCGGCGACCTCCGGCGACGGCGGTCCGGTGGCGGCGGCGCCACCGGCGACCACCATGGCCACTAGCTGAAGCTTCAGCTGGCCGAAGAAGGAGGAGAAGAAACGAAGGAAGAAGAAAGAAAGAAAAGAAAGAGAAGGGAAAAGAAAGAAAAGAAAAGAAGAAAAAGGGGGCTTGGGCTAGTGTTTTATTTTTTAGGTGGGCTTGTGGTTATTTTGGTTGGGTTTGGATAATGGACCTTTGTTTTTTTTTTGGGGTTTCGGATGGGCTAGAAGGTTAGACCCATGCTTTAATTTTGGTTGGGTTTGAGTGATAGAAGACGGGCTGGCCTGTGTGTTTTGGCTTGGACTTTCGGCTGGGCTTAGGTAGTTTTCGGCCCAAAGAAATAAATAATGGCCCAGTGGCCTGTTTTCTTAAGAAGATCTGATTACGATTTGCACTTTAGCCCCTGATCTTTGAAGTAGTTTCACTGTAGCCCAGAACATTTTAAATTCCTTTCACCTAGGTCCTTAAATTAATTTCACTTTGGTCCCTGGATTTTATCTTTTATTTACTTTTGACCTCTGTACTTTGGAAAAATATAATTTTTGTCCCCAAAAGTTTCTCAATTTTTGCAATTTAGTCCCTAGTGAATTTTGACTCTCTTTATTATGATTGCTTCTCTTCTTTAATAGCTAATTATGCTACTTTTGAGTATGTTTAACTTGTAATTTTTAGATATTCTTAAATTTATTTACGTTTGACATGTTAAGGTGAATTTGGTACTTTTATTATTATTATTTTTCAATTAAATTGGTGCCATGATTCTTTTGTTCACTGTGAGTATAAATAGGACAATTTGACTCCATTTAGTCACCACTTCAAACGAGAGGTACTCCTATTTTTATTATTTCAATGTCAATTACGTGCTCTTATGTGCTCCTATGTGTTCTTATGTGTTTATATATTTTTATATGTTTTATTTATTGCATTTAAATGTTCATTTAAATTTTCTTATATTATATTTGTTAAGTTAATTTTTATAATTATTCGAGAGGCATTTAAATACCTCAAAAAATGTAATAGATAGGATAACTAATTTTATTTTATCATATCTTTCCCATTTTAGATTGTAGTTAGATTCCCCGATGTAATAGATAGGTTGCGTGTTTATGTGGCTTATGTGTTATGTGTTTTATCCGCTTTTCTTAGGATTTTAGCATCTAGATATTATGTTTGCGTGTTATGTGCTACGTGCTCTTATGTGTTTATTTGTTTTAATTTATGCTTTATTTGTTTCACTATGAATTGTTAATGCATGACGTCACCACACTAGTCCAATGCTAGTTGTGGCTTCTCCCTCCGCTTACTTGCTAGTCCAACGCTAGTAAGGATTTTTAGAAATGGGCTAGTCCAATGCTAGATCCATAGATCGTTCATGCATTAGTTTCATTTTTTGTGTGATATTCATTACATTTTCATGCATATTTTATTTTTAGGATTTTTTCCCATTTGCATGATATTCCCTATTATCTATTATCCCCCTATCCTCCATGTGTTAATCATGTCATTTAGAATTGCATCTCATTTAAGTTAGTTCATTTGCTTGTTCATGTTTGGAGAGTTATTCTTTAAATATGGGAAATGGGGTGATTATAACTTTTTAGTTTAAATACTCCATTAATCCCTACATAAGAAAATCATGTCACGAATTTTTGTCCCCCGTACCCGTTATGCTTGCATTCATTTTTCTTTGCTCACTTATACCTTATGTATATAATTTAATTTTCTTTTCTTTTCTTTTAATTTCATCATTTGCATACTCGTGACACCTTCAAGGAATTATTTTGGCCTTCGCAATTAATGTGATTGGTTCAATTAAACCCTTGAATGAACATTTTGTTCCTTTCGATATTTTTTATAAATTTAGATTTGCATCCATGTAGGAAACATCCAAATATGATAAAATTAAGGGTTAGATTAGGAAAATTTTGATTAAACCTCGCAACTAGCTTAGACTAGGTTGAAAGGGTGCCTTAGGTTTGAGTCAATGAAACCTTTGCCTTCCCTTTCTTCAACCGTGACTCCCGAACCTATTTTCTCTTGTTTTTCAAAGACCTGGAGTTGTCAAAAAGGGTTTTGATTTATTTTATTTTTTATTTTTTTGGGTGATTTGGTACACCAAAACTCCATACCAAGTGGCGACTCCTATTTTTTCTTAAAAACCCTTTTAGACTAAATTTTGGACCCAAATTGTCGCATTTTTTTTAAGTCCCATTTTAGGTCCTTTTCACTTATTTTTGAATGGAAATTATAGCTTTTATAAATACCTATTTTTATTCTTATTTTTCCATCGCGAAAAATGGGGCGCGACAACTTGGCGACTCCACTGGGGACGCTAGAGAGTCCAAGCACTTGGTTTAGTCGTCTTTTCTCTTTTTAACCCTTATATTTATCATATTTGGATGTTTTAGGTTGCATTTTTCTTTTTTTTAGGATGTTTTGCATTTCACACTCGTAATCGTTCCTCGTCTTGCGTGTATGTGATGAATGGCTTATTTATTTACTTATATGTATCGCGCTTTGCATTTGGGGTGGGGAATTTTACCCTAGAGCCTCGCATTGATTTTCGATCCTTCCCCTCCAAACCGAGCACTAGCATACGTGCATACGTTTTATTTTTTATCCCTCATGTTTTTCTTTTAGTGGCTTGTCACGTCACTCTTCCTTGTTAGGATTAGGCGACTCACTTGGACGTGTGATCGCGACACGACGTGTGCGTAGCATGATCCGAGGGGTCACTCAATCTTCCATTTTAAGCTTTGGGTTGATAGCCTTTAGCTTTTAGTCGAAGATTGAGGATTTTGATAGATTCACTTGGACATGTGGCCGTGGCACGACGTGCACGTAGCAATGTCTGGGGAATCGCTCGAGCCACCGACAAAGAACCTTGGGATTGATGACCCTTGGTTTCCAAGTCTGAAGGCTCGGGGACCTAAAACCTATCGAGTCTAGATGCATTAGTGAGCCGATACCTCATGCATCCATGATAATTTACCTAAGGTAGAGTTTGCCTTATCCTATTAGGGCACTATTCACGAGGGGAGGGATCCAACCCCTCTTTTCCTTTTATTGCTTTCTCTCTTTGTATTGTTTTGTTACAACGTGTTATGTGTATTTGTCTGATTAAACTAACTTTTCTTGATTTTGTCTCCATTGCATTCTTAAACCCTAGAAAATAAGAGTCCTGGCATGGTACTCTCTAGGAGCCTACCCTATTTGATATGACACGTTTAAATTCAATGCTTCGCATTTACAGCATGATTACATTTCATTTTAGGCTTACCCCGGCATACAAAAGGGGGTTCTTTTAGGTCGTGTTTAATTTGTATACTGCATATTTAGTCGCTTTGATAAATTGGTATCATGCATAAACCTTAGAGGGAATGCCATTTAGGGAATCCCGTTATAGGAATAAACCACCTTTTGTCTCGGATATATAATCCAATGAGACTTACACGTTTATATTTTTTGTACCATCCAAAGGGGTAGTGCACAAGGTAAGGTAGGATTTGATCCCTTCCGTGTGACGCCATTGAGAATGATGGAACAGTTTTTACGCATTAGAATATGAGCCTTTAATAATCATTTTTTGGCCATTTTATCAGAATTGGTAAAAATCCCTTGCGTAAAGGACATTAAGTTGAAAAAATTCACAAATTCCTCATTGTTGAGATGATAAGTATGTTAAGGTGAAATCTTGATTTCCGAAGGCTTATAGACTAATGAATCACAATGAATTTTTTGAAACTACCAATGGGCAGACAATTCCATCGATTTTGATAAATCATCAATTTCATTCATTCCATTTTTACATCTAAGATGATTGAATCGATTTTTTTTTATATATATATCATTCGATCCTTACAATTTTGCTCATTTTTAATTTCATTTTGGATAAATCATCAATTTCATTCTGTTCATTTGGTCAGTGATCCAGTCGATTTTTGAATAAACTGTCAATTCTATCCAATCCATTTGACCAATTTATTAATTTTTAGGACAATCCAATCAATTGTGACTAAATCGTTAATTTTTTAGTAAATTTTCAATTTCATCCAATCCACTTGATCAGTTTTATTCACTTTTAGGATAATTTAATCAATTTTTGAACTAATTATCAATTCCATTTTATCCATTTGGCCCGTTTATTCTTTTTTTAAAAAAGTTTTGATCTATGGTTCATCGAATAAACTTGTCGAGACATTTCAATTCATTCAAAAATAAGCTTTTCACACTAAATTGATTTTTAATATCACTTTATGTGTCAATCAAAGCAATCAATCCATTCGGACTTTGTCCTCATTTTGTTAGAACAAATTGTCTCTTGTCACTCCAATTAACCAAATTTTTCAAAATTGTCTTTTATTCGAATTTCAATAAGTCGATCGGATCCATCAGGTATTGTATGATGCCTACCCCTAAGGATTGCATTTTTCATGCTAGGCCAACCCTTGGCATAAAAGGGCTCACCCATAGGACATGCATACCGATTTTGCAGTTTTGCTTACTAACTCTGGGTATTTTGCTTTTATTTTTTCCCCCTCCCCTGCATTTATAAAAGTTGTTTTAACAAGGTAAAAAAAAAATAAATATATTTTTCCTATATCTGATAATATTTTTGGGTCTAATAAATTTTGAAAAAATTACAAATGTTACTTGATTCTTGGGCAGATTCTACAATGTGAAAAAAAAAAGAAAAAAAAAAGAATGAAAAATCCATTTGAAAATGCTAGTGTAAAGCATCTCAAAAATCTCTTGATTCATTGTTTCTAATCCATTTTGTCTCAAAAGATAGAAAGAGAAAGTGTGTATATATTTGAAAGTGTATTCTTTAGAGATTTTTATTTTTCTCACATGTATTACATTTGAGAAATTTTCAAACATTTGAATAATAAAGTTTTATTTAGACAACTATTGTTTTGTATATACTCATTCTTTATTTGGTCATTGGGAGATTTCATGATGAATCCTAAGAAATAAGGCTAAATTGAAATTTTTTGACCTCTTGTTCGAAATTCATGAGTGTATGTCCAATTCTCAAAATTCTTTGCATACACTAGATTTGTGGTCTAAACTATTCAATGAGAGCAGTCGAAAATAAAGAGGGGTCATTCAAATTTGATAGTTTGTCATAGAATATCAACCCCGACACTTTTCTTTTTCATTTTTTTGTCCACTTCTATTGAACCTCCAAAGTCAGTCACCTTGGTTGACTAGCTTCAAAGTGAGATAATTTTTACCGTGAAATGTTCACTGTGTCTAACCAGATTCAATTCACATCCGAGTGAAAGCAAAAATGTCCATTATTTCTTATTTGTTTTGAAATTTTGGAATGATACTTTAGGCTTTTCGTTTCTATATCTATACAAATTTTATCAATTGTTCTCCCATTTGAACCTTTTAAAAGTACAATTTCATTTCAAATAAGAGCCTTAGTGATCATAATTTTACACGTCAAAAGGAAATGGATTTTCTCAACGGGCTATTCTTTACTTTGGTTGTCATGAAAAATAAGAATGATGCTTTGGCCGTTGTTTCTACTATCCAAACACTATCCATTCTTTGCATCCTCGTTTGAGCCTAAATTGGTGGTTCGTTTCAAAAGCACTTATGATCGCACCCCCACACTGGGGAAGGAGATTTGAGAATTGAAAAAATGGCAAAGATGCTCAAAATTTTTGCAAGAGAAAAATTACAAGTTGGGGGAATTTGACTCTACCATTGATATTTGGTCTTCAATATCAAAAAGAAAGAGGGGCTATCTATACTCCAAAAATTAGGAAGTTCATTTCTATCATTGGTATTTAGGATCTCAGTATTGGTAAAAAAAAAAAAAAAAAAAGAGGAAGACAAAGAAAAAATGAAAAAATGAAAAAAATGAATGAAAGAAAAAAAAAAAAGAAAGAAAATGCGAAGACATCCAATGCTGCATTCCCCTTAGTGATTGTTGAAGAAAAAAGAGGATTGATAAGAAATAGAGAGTCAAAATGGGTTTCCGGATTTCAAATCCAAAATTGGGGCAATTTTTGGGAAGAAATGCGATCTTAAGTGCATTGTCCTTGAAAATTTTATTTTTTTAGCTATCGTTGTCAAGCCACATTACAAGCTCATAAAGTCCATTGTTGACTTATTTTTCATGACAATTTGAAGTGAAAATATTGTCTCTAAGGAATCTACCAATCACTCATGATCATAAGGCCATAACCTGTTTTCATATGTTTAGCTATCGTTTCTACCCATATATTACAAGCCTATACAGCTTATATGTTGACTGAGTTTTCTCAAAAAATAAAAGTGATAAGCTATTTGCTTTTACCAAGATGTGATATTGAATGTGTTGGATACAATTTGGGAAAAAAAAAAAAAAAAAAGACAGATCCTGACATACCATTCCCCTGAGCCATCTCAAAATCCTGAATAATATCATTTGATTGGTCCTAAAAGATGAGCCAATAAGAAAAGTGACCCTTTTCCCTCAACACCAATCCCAAAACAAGGAAGAGATCTTTTTCAATTTGGTCTTATTTTGAGGGATTTATCATGGAATCTTCTACATGAATTTGGATATGATATTTAAATTCTTCATTTGAAAAATGTAGTTTCTATTCACATTGTATGTGATTATTTTGCAACTAAAATAAGCCCAAATTGGAGCAAATTTTTTTTGTAATATATTTGTGAGACTTCACCAAATAAGTTCAAATTGAGGCAAAAGTTTTATAATACATTTGTAGGGTATGTCCAAGATCAAGTATATATTTTTTAAAATCTTGATAAGTCAATACTTTGCATGAATCTTAATTGTTACATCATTGCTCAAAAAAAAAAAATTTTTGAAAAATTCAAGTGCTTTGAAAAATTCCCCTTATGCAGGTGTTTATGGTTGATATCGAGGAAAAAGT